>NC_082388.1:10168200-10350527 GCF_031168955.1 Gadus macrocephalus
TGTCACTCCATTTCTCTTTAACCTTATTCCTACCTTTCACTCTTTTCCATCTCTCTAAATGAATGGTGTCGTTATTTTCTTGCTGATTTAAGTTGAGATGAAGCCTTAAAATGAGTCACTGTCTGTCTTCCTCCTCCTTCTCCGTATCTGTTGCATTCAGAGAACATTTTTATCCACGCAACATAGATCCCCCTTTCATAATTGGTTCAGGGTACCGCTCCTCCTCTCATTCACATTTAAAATCCACAGGCCTTCCTGAAGTGTCCTCCTCTCTCACTACCCCAAACTCAACCCGTCAGCTTTGATTCAGTGCTCCTGGTTTAACTCCTTGGGGGGGGGAAAAACATGATATTAAGCCTTTTCTCTTCTTCGTGTCTTTGCTGTTCCTCATAATTGGCACTGTCCCGGTTAGGTTGGCTGTTTTTCTTCTTCTCTGACTGTCTACCTTAGATGCCTGGTCCGCCTCCCTCCTCTCCCTCCATCAGGACCTCCTCCTTCAACCCTTTCCCGGCTCGGTTCTCTCACACTTTCTCTCCCTTTGTCTGGGTCTTGTCCTTCTCACGTTGTCCCACTATACCCTCTTCCTTATTCTCTCTCTCTCTCCCTCCCTTCCTCCCTATGTCTCTCTCTCCCTCCCTCTCTCTCCCTCCTTCTATCTCTCTCCCTCTCCCTCTCTCCCTCTCTCCCTCTCTCTTGCTCCAGCGTTTCCCAGCAATATATGTTGCCCCCTCGTTGCCCCATCCCCATTTACCTCATCAATATCCATACTGTGAGTGTATGTGTGCGTGTGTGTGTGTGTGTGTGTGTGTGTGTGTGTGTGTGTGTGTGTGTGTGTGTGTGTGTGTGTGTGTGTGTGTGTGTGTGTGTGTGTGTGTGTGTGTGTGTGATTCACTGTGTGAGGGTGATTTAAGACACTGAATTTGTGTGTGAATGTGTGTGTGTGTGTGTGTGTGTGTGTGTGTGTGTGTGTGTGTGTGTGTGTGTGTGTGTGTGTGTGTGTGTGTGTGTGTGTGTGTGTGTGTGTGTGTGTGTGTGTGTGTGTGTCTGTATGTGTGCGTGTGTGTGTGCGTGCATGTGTGTGTGTGTGTGCGTGCGTGCCAGCTGAGCACTGTGCATTAGGAAAATTGGTTCTCTGCGTCGCAGCACTGTTTTAACAAAGTAATCACAGCTGCCAGTGAGAGAGAGATATAGAGGGAGAGGGAGAGAGAGAGAGAGAGAGAGAGAGAGAGAGAGAGAGAGAGAGAGAGAGAGAGAGAGAGAGAGAGAGAGAGAGAGAGAGAGAGAGAGAGAGAGAGAGAGAGAGAGACACACACACACACACACACACACACACACACACACAGAGACAGACAGACAAACAGACAGACAGAGACAGACAGAGACAGAGACAGAGAGAGAGAGGCAGAGGAAGAGGGATATAGAGAGAGAGAGACCAGGACTACAGTGGTGGATTTGGTGATGTGTCCTAGCTCAGACTGCATGTGCAATGTGCCCGCCGGTCCCTCACATTACACTCACCATGATTCAAGTGGACATAAAAGCAAGAAAAGCATGTTAACTTTTTAACATCATTGAAAAACCTTAAGGAGCTCTCTCTCTCTCTCTCTCTCTCTCTCTCTCTCTCTCTCTCTCTCTCTCTCTCTCTCTCTCTCTCTCTCTCTCTCTCTCTCTCTCTCTCTCTCTCTCTCCCTATCTATATATATGTACAAAAAGAGAGAGAGAGCAATGCAGAGATAAATATATATATATATATATCTTATCATCTTATTATCATTCAACCCACCCCTCATTGAAAGCGAGACATGCTTTCAGGGTCTTTCCCTTTATCTCTTTATCTCTTTCTTTCTCTTTCTTTCCTCTGGTCGGATTAATGATATATAGTGACAGTTACTCAATACTTCAATTGATCCAAATTAACAGAAATACATTTCCTCCCAGCCGTTAGCCCAATGCAACTAGCCTGCTCAGTGTGTCCCTTCACAGCTGTATGGGGATACAATATTATAAGCAAGTGCGGTCCAACGGTTGGCTTTACGGTGGTTAGGTTGATCCTTGGTTAGTGTAGAGCTGATTAGAGCTGCACTGCGTGTGGGGTCTCAGATTGCCACCAGGGCAGATCTGCAGGGAGCCTTTGTGCGCATGCAGAGCAGAGCAGAGAGGCAGAAGCCAGGGCTCTCGTTGATCCACCAGTAATGGACTGAAGTGTGCATAGGGAACGACCCAGGATTTCATAGTATCATAATTGTAATATGTTATGGTGATACGTGGTAATCCTTTTTGTACTGAAGTTAGACAACAGCTTACAGATGCAACTGCTTTGAGACACATATAATCCAATTGCATTTATTAAAATAAGAGAACATGTTATAAATATTACTTATTCTGCATCAAATGTGTTTTCATATGGATATAAAGCCTTAATAAAGACTGTGGCTGCATGTCTATAAATCAATCTGTCTGTTCCCGTCTGTGTGTCTGCATGTGTGTGGTGTGTGTGTGTGTGTGTGTGTGTGTGTGTGTGTGTGTGTGTGTGTGTGTGTGTGTGTGTGTGTGTGTGTGTGTGTGTGTGTGTGTGTGTGTGTGTGTGTGTGTGTGTGCCTGCGTGTGTGCCTGAGTGTGTGTGTGCCTGAGTGTGTGTGTGTTTGTTTGTGTGCTCTCATACAAATTAAATTTGCCCACCCTATATCTTTATTGTGTCCACATGCTGTCTCGCTGTAATTCATCACGGCTGCTTGTCTCATGTATGAAAGTGTGTTAAACTCATTGGCCCATCGCTTGCGCGCTCTCCGTCTTTGGCTCTCTATCTGGCTCGCTCTCTCTCTTTGTCTCTCTGTCCCTCTGACCCTCTCTCTCTTCTCTCTTCAATTGCATCCGTTACTTTCTTTGTTTAATCAAAATGAGACTAAATGGACCCCACTAACCAGAGAAAGTTAGGTCATTATGTCTATTTAATTCAGTTTATTACAATTCTCAGGCTAAAAGCGCTTTGCAAAAGCAATAGATTTGCATTAGTAAAGTAAAAAAATAATCATTTTGATATTTATGAACTCATTAAACATGATTTACAAAATCCTGGTCCGCTACCGAAATAAACCACACACAAATACACTCAACTTAACCCTAATATTGGTGAGGATTTTTAAAATACACATTTTCATTCAACAATCATAATGTCCTGGCAAATAATAACAAAAATTAATTGTATTGCAGTTACAAATACCCCTTCGCAGGATAGCTTGAAAACGAGTGAAATGTGTTAACTTTTTGAATTTATTTTCAACAAGTTGGTATCCAATTGTATGTAATTTTCCATGTGTATAATCGTTTTAAATGTGTTCAATTGTTCTCATTTAAAATGGTTAGTGTAACGTCACATTATATTTCCCTAATAGCCTAATTGTAGTATTGAAATATAGTTCAATTGTTTCAATGATAAAACGTTATATATTTTTCTGAATAGTGGCTAGGTATTCCAATAAAGATTAAACAAAGAATAGAGATTATATTAAGGTAAAAAGTCAATCTCCAGTTCACCACAAAATGCATACAGAGAAAAACGCATGCAACGATAACATTTGTAGTGACACCGATTTGTGGTATGGAAGGCAAGGGACATGAACTACAACCTCACTGGAACCTATGTGCATCATAGAACGACAGCAGTGTATATATTTGGCCATCTGGTAAGAATGGACCACATATCCCAGAAACCCACACAAGCAGCCGTAAAGCAAGTCGTTCTGCCGTGAACCAACAACAGTTGGCTTTCCTTCGGTCGTGGAGCGGATTGTAAACAGACAGCCGGGGGTCTCCAAAGACGGGTCCGTGTTTATGGAAAAGGACAATATCTGATTTCAGAAGCTGAAATAGCCCACGGCCAAAGGTGAGTATATTTTTATGTTTACGAGGGAATGATGGCCCACGTTGCGTTTCATTCGGTCACAGCCGCAGTAAACCGATACCACACCAAATGTTTTGACATTTTCCCTGTGGCCCCGGTATAGTTGTACATGTTTTTTATTAAATAGTTTGAAAATAAAATGGTTTGAATAAACACATTTTATTTGATAAGATCATAAGAAGTTTTTTTTGTTTAACGGGGCGTTTTACCACACTGAAACATGTGCTCTTCGCGCGTCGAGCGACTCTACCCGGCTGGTGTTCTCTGCCAGGTGTGTGTGTGTGTGTGTGTGTGTGTGTGTGTGTGTGTGTGTGTGTGTGTGTGTGTGTGTGTGTGTGTGTGTGTGTGTGTGTGTGTGTGTGTGTGTGTGTGTGTGTGTGTGTGTGTGTGTGTGTGTGTGTGTGTGTGTGTGTGTGTGTGTGTGTGTGTGTGTGTGTGTGTGTGTGTGTGTGTGTGTGTGTGTGTGTGTGTGGAGGGTTTGAATCATGGGTTATGTGTTAATTTACCTCCATACACTCATAATTAAATATAATTTTGGCTAATGTGTATAAGTGCTCTACTTTATCCGCAACAAATTGCTTACAATGCAGTGGCTTTTCTGATCATTGACGTCTCCAACCTTTCCCCTGGCTAGAAGTAATGTTCGTATCGTTAATAATACACTAGTATTAACGTTAGTAACGGTAATACTATAGTGTATTTTTAATATTAACGTCACTAACGTCAATAATACATTATATCATTTACGTTAATTAACGTTAATAACATTAGTAATACACTATATAACATTCTTTTACGTCTGCAGATTCGTGCAGAGAATTTATATTTTATTGCATTTATTGTGTCGATACTTTTATCCACTGTGGTTTTTCCATTTTTAAAACCGACGAAGCTACACAGAAAGTTCCTTTTGAAGCTTCTTTCGATGCGTAGCCACAAGTTATCATTTTGGTTTTCCAAGAGGACAAGTTAACTGAATACTTAGGATAATGCGTAGGATACTACATTGGAAGGTTTACGTTTGTTCGCATCAAATCTTGAAAGCGTTGTGATCTTGAGAGTACACCATCTCCATTGCATGTCGACTGCATGAGAGTGCTGAAGTCCACCACTCGGCACCTCGCCCTCCAGCCACGCCACCCATGACCTTGATTTTTGGTACTGTTGACAAACACATCCAGGCCTGTGGAGACAGAGACACCAAACCCTTCAGGGGGTTAACATGTAAACCAACCATTTGTTCTTTAGTGTAGATTAATTTGCAGATTCCTTCCTCTTCATCTCAAACCCTTGCTTTTTAAACCCTTTTTTTAGTGGACACAAACAAGAATCACACTAATGTGTCCGGACTCACTAGTACAGACATATATCAATACACATATGATTATTGTATTCAATGTACTTATATTGAAACGGTTTCTTAATAGTATCTTATACTGATATAATATTCCTATAAGAAGCCCAAGTATATATCTCATTCCCACACCACCACCCCTCTGCAAAAACACAGAAGGGGGAAGGTTGTCTGACCAGGAGTCCTCGGTCTGTACTTGACTGCCTACTTGAGTTTTTTAACTGGGGATAGTGTTTTATGGTGCACCGTGGGAACAATTTGTCTCACTCCTTGTTTGGCAGATATGCGGCGCTCAAAGCGCCAGCATTCCCCTGAGGAGGAATGGGTGGAGGACGGATACGGCTCGCAGAGGAAAGAGGAGGCCCAGACCACCAAACGGCCCCGCCGAAGCAGTCCAGTGGAGGAGGCAGAGCTCAAGGATACGTGCCCCAGGAAGAACCATCACGGCAAGACCTACGAACGGTGAGACAGTATACACTTAGTGAGCACTGAGACACCAGGTTGAACCCACTTAGTGAGCACTGAGACACCAGGTTGCATACACTTAGTGAGCACTGAGACACCAGGTTGAACCCACTTATGCCGCTTTTCCACCGCACATGTAGCTCGACTCAACTCGACACGACTCGACACGACTCGACACGGTAGCAGCACGGGTCGTTTTCCACCGCAAATAGTACCTCCTGGACGTGGGCGGGGTCGGCTGCGCGAAAGGGCCGTGACGTATTTTTGTACGCGACGCAAACAACACCTACTCAACCCACACATGGACAGAACCCACATAACAACAATGGAGGACATCGATGCGATGGTATTCGTGTTCGTATTATTAGCTGGCATGTTGAAGAAGTTGAAGAAGTGGAATATGTTGGCTGCGCCGCTGCTATGGCTGTTACCAGCATGGTGGCCATGTCGCTCTCGTGACTTTGTCACACTCTCTGGCCAATCAGTGGCCGGCCGTCTGCCGACGTCACCTTTTAGCATCGGCTCAGCTCGCTTGGAACCTAGAGCGAGGCGGTACTAGAAAAAAGCAGCCACTTCAGGTACCAGATACCATGTTTTCGCGGTGGAAACGCCAAAAATGCGAGCTGAGTCGAGTCGAGCTGGTACCATGCAGTGGAAAAGCGGCATTAGTGAGCACTGAGACACCAGGACCCTGTTGAACACACTTAGTTAGCACTGAGACACCAGGAGCCTGTTGTCAAGGCCGCCTTAATGCACGGGCTTGCCTGGGCTGAAGCCCCAGGGCCTACGACGACCAGGGGGCCTATCATGAGCTGCAGTAAAAATATATAGATCTTTATTATTATCTTTATATACTGGCCCATGATAAGCCCCCCGATCAGCGTAAGCCCAAGACAATGTCGTCCCCCCCCCCCCCCCCGTTGACCACGGCAAAACGTTGGAAAATAATTTACACATCTTCATTGTAAGATCCAGTCTCAGGGGGCCTACGAAACCTCTCAGCCCCAGGGCACAATGGCAGGTTAATGCAGGCCTGCCTGTTGTACACACTTATCACTGAGAGACCAGGACCCTGTTGTACACACTTATCACTGAAAGGCGTGGCCTGATATTTTGAGTTTGGCACATGATCATCAGTTAGCCGGTCATTAGCCGAACAAGAAGCAAAAGGGGAGGCGCGTAACACCAGGACCCCGTTGTACACACTTATCACTGAGACACCAGGACCCCGTTGTACACACTTATCACTGAGACACCAGGACCCCGTTGTACACACTTATCACTGAGACACCAGGACCCCGTTGTACACACTTATCACTGAGACACCAGGACCCCGTTGTACACACTTATCACTGAGACACCAGGACCCCGTTGTACACACTTATCACTGAGACACCAGGACCCCGTTGTACACACTTATCACTGAGACACCAGGACCCCGTTGTACACACTTATCACTGAGACACCAGGACCCCGTTGTACACACTTATCACTGAGACACCAGGACCCCGTTGTACACACTTATCACTGAGACACCAGGGCCCCGTAGTACACCCTTATAACTGAGACACCAGGACCCCGTTGTACACACAGAGCACTGAGACACCAGGAATGTCGATGGTCTACATTCCTGACAAAAAGAGTACAGGGGCCAGGGACGTGCACAGGAATCTTGAGGGGCAGTTGCTCTGACCTGAAAAACGGGCACCCCCCCCCAAAAAATAAAAACCTCACAGGCTATATGAAGACTGAGAAGGCTCTTTAACCCTGTACTTTCTAGCATGGTCCTCTCATCTCATATTGGGTGATCAGCACTTAGGCCTACCTGCCCTATGTGCCTCCTGGTCCACATTGTCCTCGTGTCTGGAGGCTTGTGGCTGCTCCTCATCTTAAATGTAATGGAATTATGAAGAATTGCCATTAGTAGGCTAAAATATGAGTCTGATTAATTAATCAATTAGCCTACACAGTGTCTGCTTTATCAAAATGCCAAGTCTCTGTCTCACCTGCTGGTTTCCTTTTTCGTAGCCAACCCTGCAGTGATGTGCTCCTCTTTGCTGCCTCCTAGAGTTGTCTCTCTCTCTCCTGAATCCGCCTCTTTTCAGCGGGCATTTCGGCTTCACTTAACGATAACGAACAATACCCAAAATAGTGATAAGATTTAGGCATTTAACCTTTTGAATGAAATAATTCATGTGATGCATTACATCCATCATTCATTCTTCTTGCTAAATCGAAATGTTTCGGGTGATAGGAACTTTGGTGTAATACACATAGTAGTTGGTAATACACTTAGTACATGGCACGAAGGAGCCCTTGCCATATTATTTAATGAGTACTAGCATACTTAGTACCTGGACAACAGGAACCTTTTTGTGCCTGACACACGGTACCGTGACCTCTCATAGTACACACTTTATTCTCATCATATACTTTTCATACTGAGGCGCGGACTGACAACCCATGTAAATTCATAGTGAGTATCATTTCCTGTCTGATTTACAGCCAGCAAAGTCAACCGCTGCAGAATTGCATGTTTATCAGCTTATAATTTCTCCTTTTAAAGATCCCATATCATGCTTGTTTAGCGTTAGTAATTGCATTTGGGGGTAGAACTAGAATAGGGTTACATGCCTTTATTTAAAAAATACCCCTTATTATTCTCACACTGTTAATCTCTGCAAAATCCATTTCAGCGTCTTTCAAAAACTTTGTGTTTAGTATCAAGTCGCTTTAAGGCCCCCCTCCCAAGTAGCCCAGTCTGCTGTGATTGGTCAGCTACTAGAATAGGGTTAGGTTGGTCGAACGCTTCGCGCGTGTGTCTGCAAATTCACAACCCCAAGAAGTTGTAGACATTGTGGGTCGCCAGAACTTCTGCACTTCAGCCCTGCCCATAGTCTGAGGTCACACTAATTTACCGAAGTAAAGTTTGAGCTCAAAAAGGCTGTTTCGCACACTTATTGAGGGGTGTTCTCGGTGGAGGCGAAGACTACTCCTGGCTCGGACTTAGATTTATCTAGTTTAGCAGACGCAAAAAATGTATACATATGTCTCATAATAACAGTCTAAAGTAAAGGGAATTGTCGAAAAAGCATGATATCACCCATTTAAGGTTACCGAAGACACGCAGCTTTCATAGTTTGAGAGTATGCCTACTTCCAATGATGAACACAAAGCAAACAAGTGGTTTGAAGATTGGGCAACGCACTGCTAGTCACCCGCACAGAAATCACACTGGCACTTGTGTGTGACGGATTGTCATCAACTGACATTGCTACCTGCTCATTTCTTGTTTAGTAAATGACCAACCCAGTTATTATTAGTAGGTACAGGTTTTTGGAATTTTTTTTCTCAAAATAGAAGCAGCTGATAATTACTTTCATTATTAACCCCCCCACCCCCCAGCCCCTCCAAAGATCCAACTATTCAAATAATTGGAATTAGGACTACAGCTTTCTACCTGTGCCTCAGATGAAAGGAGCTGTCTCGAGATGACTCAATTGATTGGTTCACAGGAAACCTACACAAACTTGCTAAAGCAAGATTTACAATAAAATGGAAAGCTGTTCAAGAATTAAGGGATGAAATTAGGGCTAGCCAATGGGCCAGATACTGTTCTATAAAGTACCTGTAACATACTACCGACCAGAGGGGAACCGACCTAAGATAAGAGGAAATTCCTTTGTTACAGCACAGCAGCATTGGAAGACCTCAAGACGAAATAGATACAAAAAGAACTAACAGAACAAACAGGGCAAACAGAACAGACAGAGCAAACCGTATAGTATACATTATAAAGTGGCCCAGTGACAGTATATTAAAGTGTGTAAATGTAAGAAAACAAAGAGAAGTGATCAACTGTAATATACGTGTACGTGTGTGTGTGTGTGTGTGTGTGTGTGTGTGTGTGTGTGTGTGTGTGTGTGTGTGTGTGTGTGTGTGTGTGTGTACACTGTGGGCGCCTGGTCTCTGAGGTACAACAGTGGGATCACCAATCAGAACAGAACAGGCGGAAGCGGGGGTTGCGGTGAAATCAACTTAAGTCATTTATTTATAAAAAAGGTGCAGGGGAAAAGGGAGGGGGCAAAAGGCAACTCAAATCTTCACCGGGTTGGCGGCTGTCGTCAGGGTGCCCTTTCTGGCTCTTCCTGGGGTGGGGCCAGAGAGAGAGAGAAAGATAGTCCAAGGTTAGTGGGGTCTATGGTCCCTGCCACTGACCTCTTCGCCCCAGCTCGACTTGGGGTTCCTCTTCGAGTCGTTGGGGTTCCTCTTGATCTGCAGGCCTCCGGTCGGGATCCAGCACGACACAATACACACACACCGACACAACACCCCTCGGTCCACTTGAACGTAACTTCCTTGGTTAGTTTTGGAGTGATCAAGAGGGTTGGCCACAGGCCTCTTACCACGAGACTGGCCTAACGTGTCTCTGGTCTCCACACGCTCCTCCAGCCAGTCTGTCTTCAGCCTGTTCTGGTGGAGTTAAAAAGGGCCCTCTGATTTCAGGGCTAACTCAGCGCACCTGTGCAGGGTAAGCTGAGTAGTACCTCCCATCCAGAACCACACCCCTTGGCTGCCTTTGCCTGCCTTTGTGGCCACCCCATGGCCATGTGGGGCACTGCTCAGCGGCTGGGCCACCACATACCCCCACCCTCAGCTCTGAACCTCGGTGGGGAGCGACAGACCAACAGCAATCATCCCTTCTCGACATGGCATCAGCGTTCCCATGAAGCTTCCCTGCCCTGTGTTCCACTGTAAACTTGAAGTCCTGCAGGTGTAAAAACCAACGGGTTATTCTGGCATTCTTGTCTTTGTTATGGGCCATCCACTTCAATGGAGCGTGGTCAGTTACTATTGCAAACTCGCGGCCTAGCAAGTAATAACGTAATTTTTCCATGGCCCATTTAACTGCCAGGCATTCCTTTTCTATGGTTGCATAGTTTCTCTCGTGTGGTAGTAGTTTGCGGCTGACAAAGGTTACCGGGTATTCCATGCCGTCGTGTATTTGGGACAGGACCGCCCCAAGCCCTACCTCCGATGCGTCTGTCTGTAGCACAAACCTCCTGCTGAAGTCAGGTGTGTGCAACACAGTCTCGCTGCACAGGGCCGTCTTCAGACGATTGAAGGCCTGCTCGGTCTGGTCCGTCCACTTCACCTTGTTTGGTGCACTCTTGCTTGTCAGCTCATGCAGGGGGGCAGCTATGGAGGCAAAGTTTGGAATGAACTGTCGATAATATCCCATTAACCCTAGGAAGGTCCTCACCTGACGTTTCGTCTGGGGTTGGGGCCAGGTTGCTATGGCATCGACTTTCTTCTCTTGGGGTTTGACATTTCCTCGCCCCACAGTGTACCCAAGGTAGTTCGCCTCCTCCAGGGCCAGGGAACACTTTTTAGGGTTGGCCGTCAGCCCTGCTTCCCGCAAGGCCTGGATGACAGCTTCTAGGTGCCGGAGGTGGATATCCCATGACGTGCTATGGATAATGATGTCATCGATGTAAGCTGCTGCATAGTCCCGATGTGGTCGTAGCACCTTGTCCATGAGCCTCTGGAAAGTTGCCGGGGCCCCATGAAGTCCAAATGGGAGGACCCGGTACTGGAAGGCCCCGTCTGGTGTCGAGAACGCCGTCTTCGGTTTCGCTTGTGGCGTTAGTGGCACCTGCCAATACCCCTTGGTTAAGTCTAATGTAGAGATGAACCAGGCAGGTCCTAACCTTTCGACCAGCTCATCCACACGGGGCATAGGATAAGTGTCGAATAGAGAGATCTCGTTCAGTTTTCTATAGTCATTGCAGAACCTAATGCTACCGTCGGGCTTCCCAACAAGGACTATAGGACTGGACCAGGCACTGTGGGACTCTTCCACGACCCCAAGGTCAAGCATTTTCCTCACCTCCTCTCTGATGGCTTCTCGTCTGGCCTCCGGGATTCGATACGGTCGAAGTCTTACTGTCTTTCCCGGCTCGGTTTCAATGTCATGGGCGATGACTGTTGTCCTCCCTGGGGTCTCAGAGAAGACATCTTTGCTCCTGGCGAGCAGTTCTCCGAGGGCCTGTACCTGTCTGGACGACAGCTGATCGCCCATTTTCACTGGCGGTAGACTCTGGGGAGACAGGTTGGCACTGAAGACATTGGAGGGGACAGGGGGAGGTTCATGCCATGGCTTCAGTAAGTTTACGTGATAAATTTGCTTGCCTTTCCGTCGGCCAACCTGTCGTATCCTGTAGTTCACTGGTCCCATTCGTTCCATTATCTCATAAGGTCCTTGCCATTTGGCTAAAAACTTGCAGGCATTCGTGGGGACCAAGACCATCACTTTGTGTCCTGGTTCGAACTCTCTCACCTGGGCTCCTCGATTGTACACCCGTGCCTGTTGTGCCTGGGCTTGCTGCATGTGTTCACGAACCAAGGGCCACACCTGGGTCATTCGGTGGTGCATCTGCTCCACGTGCTCCACGACACTGCGCTGGGGGGATGGCTGCTGCTCCCAGGCTTCCTTGGCCACATCCAGCATGCCCCGGGGTCTCCGTCCGTACAATAGTTTGAATGGTGAAAATCCAGTGGAACCCTGGGGAACTTCACGTATGGAGAAAAGGACATGAGGCAGCAGCTGGTCCCAATTCTTACCATCCACCTCTACAACCTTGCGCAGCATGTGCTTGAGGGTTTGATTGAACCTTTCCACGAGTCCATCTGTCTGAGGGTGGTAGACAGAGGTTTTAATTTGCCTCACCTTCAGACTTTGGCACAGTCTTTTCATCACCCCAGACATAAAGCAGGATCCCTGGTCTGTAAGGATTTCCTCAGGCAATCCCACTCTACTGAAGAGCAGGAACATTTCCCGGGCGACCGCCCTTCCTGTTGCCGAGCGTAGGGGAATTGCCTCTGGATACCGCGTGGCGTAATCCAGAATGACTAAGATATAGCGGTGGCCGCTGCTAGACTTCGGGAGGGGTCCGACAATGTCCATGCCAATCCTACTAAAGGGGGTTTCAATGATTGGAAGGGGTATTAAGGGATTTCGGTACGCTACCTTAGGGGAGTTGATTTGACACTCTCCACAGTGTCGACAGTATTCCTCCACGGCTCTCTTGACCCCCGGCCAGTAGAAGCGGCTGAGGACACGGTCATAGGTCTTTTCTCTCCCTAAATGCGCCCCTAGTAGGTGGGAGTGTGCTAGGTACAACACTTTGGTGACATATTCCCTGGGGACAAGCAACTGTTCACAGATTTCAGAGTCTTTTCTTGTTACTCGGTACAGCAGCTTATTTTTAACCATGAAATGGGGAAAAGACACTTGACTCACCCCATCCTGGTTTTGACCCTCGATCACTCGGACATCCCTCCAGGCTTGGGTCAGGTTGAGATCCTGCAGCTGGGCTGAGCCGAATCGTCCAGGCCTGAGAGTTTCATCCACCTCGACTTGGGGGAACTCTGAGAATACCTCATCCGACTGTATCTCTTCCAGGGGCTCCTGCTCCTCAGCTGCACGTCCAGGATCTGTTTCTGTACTTTGCCTATGGAGGGGCCTATTCACTTCATCATCGCTGGATTCCGCAGGGCTGCCATCGGGTGACACGGCGGCACAAGCCTGGTGGGTGGCGGAGGCCTTCGTCCCAACCGGGCGTCTTCGGATTCGCCTTTTCCGGTTCCTCAATTTCTCCGGCCAGTAGTGGGAGAAGAGCGGGCTGTCTCGGCCGAAAAGCACTGGCACCGGCAGTTGCTCTACAACCCCGACCCGCAGAGTGAATGGTCCGTGGGGAGTAATAACCTGGACCTCCGAGGTGGGATACTTCCGGGTGTCTCCATGGATGCAGGAGACGGAGATCTCTTCTCCCCAGGTGTCACTAGCAAACTGCGGTCTGATTAGAGAAACCATGCTTCCGGAGTCTAGGAGTGCTTCTGTGTCTCTCCCACCTATCTTAACAGGACACTTTGGGGCTGGGGCCCCCTGGTGGGCCCAACAGGTAGTTAGGGACTGGCTGAAGAAGCCCTTACCACCCGTAGATGCGGCCGTAGGCATCGGTTCATCCCGGTCCGGACACTCTCTGGCTAGGTGTCCCTCCTGGCCACAGGAATAGCAACGTGGGCGAGGAGGAGGCATTGGTTCTCGCCTCTCCGTCTGTCTGGTCCAGCCAGTCGGTGTCCGGGCTGTTGGCGTGTTCACAGCTTTGCCACTGGTCTCTTTCCCTCTGTTGGCTTTAAAGTTAGTATGCATGACACTTTCTGATCGCATCATGCTACCCATCACCCTGTGGTTCTCCAGCAAGGCTATTAATCTGTCCACACTTGGAGCCCCCTGCTGGGCGACATACCTCTTGGCGTCGTTTGGCAGTCCCCGGAGGCACCGGTCAATCACAACACGGTCCACTATTGGTGGCCCTGCAGCTTCCTCCAGCCAGCTCTTGGTATGACGGACCAGTGTCGTTACCTGGGCCCGGACTGGAACCGCAGGGTCATAGCTCCATTCATGCACACGCTGGGCCCGTGCAGGAAGGCTAAGTCCATACTGAGCCAGGATGGCAACCTTGACCGTATCATAGTTCATGGCATCTGCAACGGAAAGGTCCCGACAGGCTTTCTGAGCTTCCCCAGTCAAGAAGGGCATTAGGTTGTTCGCCCATTCTGCTCTTGGCCAGTTCTCCCTTGTTGCAGTCCTTTCAAACAAGGCAATATACGTCTCTACGTCATCATCCGGCGTCTGCTTGGTCAGCACATCTCGTGGTCGTCGCTCTTGTCTTCCGCTTACCCTGCACAACTCAGCTACAGCTGACTGCAGCGTGGCTTGGGTTTCCAAGATCGCTCTCATGGTTTCTTCCATGTTCAAAAAGAATATATATCGTTTTTTTTTTTTTTTGTTTTTTTTTATCCTATTCCGATCGGTTCACCCACTGATAGCGAGGACTCAGACTGCCTGCATTCTCCACCATATGTGGGCGCCTGGTCTCTGAGGTACAACAGTGGGATCACCAATCAGAACAGAACAGGCGGAAGCGGGGGTTGTGGTGAAATCAACTTAAGTCATTTATTTATAAAAAAGGTGCAGGGGAAAAGGGAGGGGGCAAAAGGCAACTCAAATCTTCACCGGGTTGGCGGCTGTCGTCAGGGTGCCCTTTCTGGCTCTTCCTGGGGTGGGGCCAGAGAGAGAGAGAGAAAGATAGTCCAAGGTTAGTGGGGTCTATGGTCCCTGCCACTGACCTCTTCGCCCCAGCTCGACTTGGGGTTCCTCTTCGAGTCGTTGGGGTTCCTCTTGATCTGCAGGCCTCCGGTCGGGATCCAGCACGACACAATACACAGACACCGACACAACAGCTCTTCGGTCCACTTGAACGTAACTTCCTTGGTTAGTTTTGGAGTGATCAAGAGGGTTGGCCACAGGCCTCTTACCACGAGACTGGCCTAACGTGTCTCTGGTCTCCACACGCTCCTCCAGCCAGTCTGTCTTCAGCCTGTTCTGGTGGAGTTAAAAAGGGCCCTCTGATTGCAGGGCTAACTCAGCGCACCTGTGCAGGGTAAGCTGAGTAGTACCTCCCATCCAGAACCACACCCCTTGGCTGCCTTTGCCTGCCTTTGTGGCCACCCCGTGGCCATGTGGGGCACTGCTCAGCGGCTGGGCCACCACAACACACATACATAAACACACGTACACGCATATGTATTTTGTTGTACAGCCTCATGGCTGCCGGCACAAAGGAGCGCTAGAAGCATCTTGCATCTGGGGGAGATGTATCTGTGTTTGAAGGTGCCATGTGCCACAGCTAACATAGAGGGGATGGGAGGGGTGACCTAGGACTGAGTTGAATTGGTCCCTCATCCTCCTCTTCACCACTGCCTCCAGACTGGCCAGCTCTAGCCCCACAAGAGAGCCGGCCTTCCTCACCAGCTGGTCAAGTCCAGCGTTGATGCCACCGTGCCATCACGCCCCAGTAAAGAACAGTGTGCTGGCTATCACAGACTGAGATTCTAGATATTCTAATTGTATTTTATTCATTCATTCATTTATCTTAACAAATATGTTTCTGAGTAGATAAACCCTTCAAATCGGCCTATTCAATTCGTCTTGGAACGTTATGGGTAACCGCTAGTGAGGAATTTTTGTTCTAGTTGTTATCTACACCGTTTTCTAGGTTAACTTTTGGTAAAAACGTTGGAGTAAATAACAGGAAGACCCACACCAGAGCTTAAATTTGTTCAGAAAACCAAAGCTTTTGAAAGGCATTTCAACTCCACCAACTATCGCGATAAAAAAACAAATAGCTAAAGCTTTACTGTGGGTGTTTTGATTTGTCTGCTGCCATGCGTTTCGCTACTGCTACCAGCCCATATGGAACAGGGCCTCTCTTGGACAGAACACCGTTTTACATGCTTGGTACAGGAATAGCAGGACTTGTAACTGTACATTCTGGAACATATGGTACAGGACTAGTGATCCACTATTGCAGTTATGTGTTGACACACCCCGAAGACGCCCCTTGATACACGCACAATTCACCCACACTAAACAAACCACTTAAATGCACACTTCTATTAAGATGCATAGTGGTTATTAAGTAGTGTACTATATAGGGAACCAGATTTGTACACGCACAGTCTATGTCTGAATAGACAATCTAGGCTAATGTTAGGAAAAAAATGTTTAGGCCCTGACCTAACTGGCACCTGGTCAGTCATACCATTACACAAGTGATAGCACCTCTATAAGAGTAACATAATAGAGTGAATTGTGTAAACTCTATGCAGCACAAAGCACTCCCACACATCAGTAACACTGACTATTACATCACAAAGCATTAGGTGGACTTGCATGTTCAACAGGCAACCAATTGAATGTACCAAAACATGACAATGATATGACATGAGAGATTAAGGAACATTGCTAAATTTAAATACTTGCTTCACCGACAACAACGTCACAGACGGTATGTTCTCTTTTTAAACTTCTGTACTGTTTTGTTTTGGCCTGTGTGTTATGATTCATTATTATTGAGCAGCCCAGGATACCAGATATGAAACAAATCGGCACACAAACACAGCGTCCTGCAGCTATAGAAGCAAATGGACCAAACTAAAAATCCTCGTCCTTTGGTCGAAAAAGCTCTCTGATCCGAGCCGTGCTATAAAGAGGGTACACCTTGGAGATGCATTTGAAAGATGGAGACGGCTCAGACTCCGGATGGATTTGAAGACAGTTGCCACACGAACTGGTGTTCAATAAATGGCAAACGTGTAGATTAGCTGATCAACTGACTGTGTAGGACTCGTGGTTGCTCGTCATCTTCAAAACAGACTAGTTGTGGATAGACCTCCAACGGGCATCCTGCTTGAGTCTCCAGTCAGGGGAGGTGATGGCTGTATTGTATGGCCGTAATTTTGACTGCAGTGCCAATTCTAAACGCTGATAATGTTTCATATTGTGCCTGTTCTGTTTGATCGTACATTTGCTGTAGTCGCAAATCTGTAAAAGAGCTTACAAAGACTTCAGGTCTATTTTTATAAAAAAATCATCTAATGAAAATAGTGATACATAGTGAGGCTGTGGTGTTGAACTGTGGCAGGGGGGGTATTAGTTGGTGTCATTGAGCTGTGGAACAGTGGTGTTGCCCCCCGGTCCCAGCGTGCACTGAGTGAGAGAACTCGGGTAACAGAGTGACAACGGGCCTGCATGTTGGCAGCTAGGAGTGAGACATTCTCAGCACAGATTTACCGCTCTGTGTGTGTGTGTGTGTGTGTGTGTGTGTGTGTGTGTGTGTGTGTGTGTGTGTGTGTGTGTGTGTGTGTGTGTGTGTGTGTGTGTGTGTGTGTGTGTGTGTGTGTGTGTGTGTGTGTGTGTGTGTGTGTGTGCGTGTGTGCAGAGAACATGGGGTTCCAGTGGGCGTGGTTAAGGGGTGTGTGCGGGATGGGGTTTCCGTTGCAGGCATTCCTGTGATGAGGGGGGATGCTCATGTTAACTCTGTGATGTCTAGCATTTGATTAGAGGAGGCGGGAGTATGGGCGACTCCCCCTCTCTTGAAGTCAACATGATATGGCCCTCTTACTGTTGAGGATTGGATTAGATTAAAAACGGATGGCGACATCGTCTAGTCAAGTTGTCGGCAGTCACCCAACAAGGCTACCAACATGTACCATTATTTTGGGGCTTCTTTTTAAGGTAGGGATGAGGGAAGGGAAAGAGGGGGGGGGGGGGGGAGCAGAGAAGGTCAAGGGTGGAACGAGAGCTGGCGTCGAGGCGGCGATGATAACAGGAAGAAGGGTGGGATAAGGGTCCTATCAGCACGTTCTGCACGCCGCTCGTCCCCGGGACGTGTCGAGGCGCGGCAGGGAGTGACGGAGACAGGTGCACCGGAAGGCCCCTAGCTGTTGACACGGCAGACGTGGTCCCCGCTGAGGCACCTTGTCTTCTCTATACCTAAATGGAACAAAAACGCCCCCACCGTTTCACTGCAGGCGTCACGGGCAACCTTTCCACCCTGGCCTCTTCTCTAAATCCGTCTGGCCGTGGAACATCTCCATGGAGAGGCAGTTTCCATATGAAAGTTTCTTTGTTTATCCAAATTGCCAAAAATTCATGTAAATATCTTCTATGTGCAACTCTGTGTCATCTCCCCGTCACGTTGTTGTCCCCCACATCCTGCATAGCAACAGCCTACCTCACTGGAGTAAGTGTGGAATGATCCAGGACAGATTGGGGGTCCTGGCTGATATGTGACCCACCCCTCTCTGAAGGCAGGGCAGAGCTGGACATGGGAGAGCACTAGTGTGCCCGGGGTTCACTCTATGTATAGCAGTGTCAGCAGAGAGGTCGTCACGCTTAAATCAAACAGTCGTCCAAAAAAAAAAAAAAAGATTTAACCTCTACATCATTTTTTTTTATGCAGAGAGGTAAAGTGCATAGAGGATGTGTGTGTGACGGCAGTAGAACAAGAGGACAAACGTTTTCTTTCACATCAAGAGCAGACCTACCAGGCTGGATTTGTTATTGCCCACCGAAGGCGTCGTGTCGTAGGCGTCTGGGGAACACACTCATAAGTGGTGAGAAGAAGAGCTTCTTCAGCGCTGGTAGTACCTCATTGTAGTGGGATTGCACTGTGTGCATTTTGTCATTATTCTCATTTTTTTATATTTATTGACACAATAAGAATTGATTAACATTACCATAGTTTGACTGATTATCAAATCGATAATCATTGGACACTGGTAATCATTGGACAAGCTAATTCTCAGTTTAATTAGTGCTGACTAATTCAGCAACTGACGTTTAGTTATTCCAATAACATTTAGTTATTGTAGATATTGATTTGGCATGTACTAAATTGTATGTGGAATAGGGTCAATTGCCAGGATTTTCATCTTCTAATAAAAATACATTTTTGTCTGGCATGTCTTGATTAGCTAATCAATAGTATGAAATTGTGTTTTGCCTCTGCAAAAGACTCAAGACTCACCTGTTCAGAGTTCACCTGGACTCTGCGTAGCCTCCCTCCCCCTCCCACGCACGTATTGTATGTTGTATGTCCTGGCACGTAATGCACACACTTATTGTCCGTCGTAGTTAGTTATAGTACTTAGCATTGTGTAGCATCTTATCCTAGCTATCTTTGGTGTATTCGGGGAATGGGTTAACCTAGCGATTTGAAGTGCTTTGCACTTGGTTCTACCAACATCCTTAATGCACCGCCATATATTGTTTCTTCTTCTTCTGAAAAATGTACTTATTGTAAGTCGTTTTCGATAAAAGCGTGTGCTAAATGCCCCTAATGTAAATGTAAAATGTATGTGTACTTGATTATTGGTTGCTGAAATATTTTGGCTAGACTTGAGAATAATTGCATGTTGTCGTTTTTTTTACATCTAAACAACTATTTTCAAAGTGACAATATCTAGTCCATATGAGGACACATGAGGAAATATTTGGACATCAATCAATGAAAATGATTGGTCCTCACCTCCAATGTCTGGATCTGGTTCTGTTTAATGAGGATGTTTCAATAACCATCTTCATTCATCAACCTGTGCTTTCTGATCCTTCGTTTCTATGGGCAGTTGCCGGCAGAATACCAATAGGCCACATCAGGCGCTGCAAAGCAAGGCCAGAGAACCCCGCAGAGGAGTCGGCGCTTGGGACCGGACAAGAGCCATGGGGACCCTGATAAGAACCGGCAATGGGAAAGGTAGTCCTCAATGGATGTCTATGCAGCAATCAGTGCATATGGAGGGGGTAGGAATATGGTGGTTTTCAAGCTAGTGGTAAAAGGGTCACAAGGTTACATACTGCCGTTTCAACCGTAGTGCACTCTTCAATGTGGGAAGGATTTGTTGTACAAAACACTTTCAAACATGATAGTCTAGTTAATGTCTAGACCTATTTTTGTTCAGTCTTTTTGGAGTTCCCGAAATGACACAATGTGGTTTTTTTACACCTCTATGACAAAGGACTGTTAGGTCATGACCTGCATGAGAGCCCTGCGTGCTAATGTCTTGCATGACGATTCAATTGAACACATTGAACCTGGCTGTCCTGCTTTCTGCTCTGTGTCTGTCTCCCTGCTGCTAGATATGGAGGTCCCCGTCTGCCACAGCGAGCGGACCGAGACAAACATTAACACAGGGGGGCCCACCAGACCCCAGACACTGGCCCACAGTGACGCACACCTCCACTCAGTGCACACGCAGCAGAAGGTTTCTCACTCCTCTGCGCACGCACACACACAACGCACACACTCGCACACACGCTCCAGAGTAAACAGTCGGAGCGGCAGTCAAAACAGCAACTCGGTAAGATGGGCTCTGCCTTTTCATCGTGCTACCTAATCGCTTTCTTCCCCAAATGACTCCGTTTCCACTAGCCTGTTTTTTGTTGGTTTTCTAAATCGCTAAACACCTCGTTAGGTATCATTTTAACCAGCGGGTTTGATCCTACATTATCCCATCCATTCTGTCTCTAGCTGGAGAAACCTTTTGACCAAGTCGCTAGCTTAGTGTGGCTTCTTGCATTGAGGTTGTCTTTGAAAACGTTGCCGATGTGTTTCCCATTGTGCCGTCCGTACGCCCCCCCGGCTTGGCTTCGTCAGGGGTTTGAATATGACTCCCGCCGCGCCCTTCTTGCCAATCCCAACGCCAACGCTCTGCCGCCATAATGTCCTCTGTCAGCCCCACCGACTCTGTTTCTGTCTCTCCGTCCTTGGGTGACGACCCCCCCCCCCCCCCCCCCCCCCCCCAACCCCCCCAACCCCCCCAACCGATGGCGGCGTTCTTCTGGCTGTAATCTGCCTGGCCGGTTGTTGTACTGTTTGCTGATGTTGACGACGACCACGATGGTGACGGCACACAGCGGAGTGGCGGGACGAAGAGGAAGAGTTGTGGCGGTGACGGAGAGGGCCACCTGGTCTATGATGCCGGCCTCCTCCTCAATGAACGATGTACACAAACCCCACCTCAATCTGTTGTGTCTTTTCCTGCCCACTTTGGCCCTGTCTTACGGTCATCCCTTTGGGCTTTGAGGTTTTAATAGAAAAATGCTAAATGTGTACACAGAGCAGCAACTACACATGTAGTTTCATACTGATTATGGGTGGGCATTCAATCAAATTGTTAGAATGGCTCAAATACGCTGTGTGTTGCAGAGTAGTCCTTGGCTTTACATATCGATCATGGTACTTGCTACCCGAGTGGATGCATAGTTATTTGTGGGGAAAAAAAATGTCTTCACACATGGCTCTTTTTTATTATGAATTTGTAACAAAATACAATACTTAATTTGTATGGAGCTGGTTAAAACGACATGATTCATTATGTATTTCTCTTAAACCGTGTTTTTGAATGATGCTAAGGCAGCTCAAAGATTGCCCTTCTGCTATCAACACCTCCAGTTAGGGCTGATTCTGTCTGCCCTTACAAGAGTCAATGTCATGAGGAGTTCCACCTTGGATCCTGCCGACCATGAGCTAAAATGGTAGTTTAGGCCAGTTTTAGCTGACCAGAGCTTAAGTCTGTTGGTATCTAGCTGTCCAATTATCTGAACCTCTCTCTAAATTTATCTCTAAAACTGCCTTTCTCTCTCTCTCTCTCTCTCTCTCTCTCTCTGTCTCTGTCTCTGTCTCTGTCTCTCTCTCTCTCTCTCTCTCTCTCTCTCTCTCTCACAACCCAGATGAAGTGGTCTCTACTCTGGGAGAGGGAGCCTTTGGAAAGGTGGTGGAGTGCTTGGACAGGAACAAGTAAGTCTAAAGGACTGCCACCTCAAACCCACCCTCTGTCAATCACTCACTGTGCGTTTGTACTGACGTGTGTGTCCGTGTGTGAGCAACAGGAGTGAACGAGTGGCTCTGAAGATCGTGAAGAACATTGAGCGTTACCGAGAAGCGGCCCAGTCTGAGATCGCAGTTCTGGGGGAGATCAACAGCCTGGATGACGACCACACGTTGTGAGTTTCCCACGATTCAGGACACAGTAATTAATGTAGTGGGACTCTACTCCATGGATCAAAATATGCAAATACATTTATATAATATCTTATAATATTTCAAGAGAAGCAAGCCTATGTGAACACTTATGTAATTCCAGGTCGCTGAATACTTCCTGACTGAGCTCTCTTTCTCTCTCTCTCTTTCTCTCAGTGCGTGTGTGAGAATGCTGGACTGGTTCGACCATCACGGGCACATCTGCATTGTGTTTGAGCTACTGGGCCTCAGCACCTTCGACTACCTGAGGGAGAACGACTTCCTGCCCTTTACAGTGGAGCACATCAGACACATGGCCTTCCAGATCTTCAGAGCAGTCTGCTGTGAGTCCGGCCACCTTCACCCCAATAACATCCCCCTCGTCGTACCCTCTTCCGCTCACTACGATCATGGGACGTGTGGCTGGATGTCCTGAATGTGTCGAGCAAATTAGAAACCTCTTACACGATTATCATTGACGGTCAGCATTGTCGTTCCCAGAAATGTGCTGCTGCTCCAGCACAGCACGAGGAATCAGGTTTATCAAAGGGAAACTTCACCCATTTCCATTAAGCTCTGTATCGTTAGAAACCCACTCATATTTTTGGATGGTCGTGCATCATTCCCTTATTTTCTGGAGAGACTGGAGAGATCCGTATCGATCTCCAACACTTCCTGTTTAAGATGACGCAATATGACGATTATTGCGTAGAAGTAAATAGGAAGTGTAAGAGGGGAGGATTCTCGTAAGACTACAAGCACTACTCCCACCCCCCTATAGGGGGTGGGACCCACTGACGCTACAGACCTATTAGAGCAGTGCCAGTGGGTGGGACTTCACCACCAGAAACTAACATCCACAGAGTCTGAAGCTAAGCTAACAGAGGCTGTTGATAAAACTGAAGTACAATGGCGGAAGGTACTGAATCTGACACAAGATGGGGATTTTGAAGATCTGATGCTCGAATCAGATGTTCGTGGCTACCTCTACAAGCCGCAATATAGCGACAAGCAGCCTCCTGTTCCTCTATCAGCTGAATCTGATAGAGGAACAGGAGGCGGCTGCGGCTGCTGCGGCCGTGTATGGTGGGAGTTGTTGTCTTCAATCCACAAGCGCCAAAAAGTCACTTTCTGCCTTTTCTTAGTCAAGACGGCACCACATTAGAATTTTATTTTATTATTCGACTACATATAGGACCCAATTTCAATACATATTCATGCCTCCACCAGTGAAATGCTCCTTTAAAGAGAGTAAAGCAGTGTTACCCCCAGCACTGTATAGTTAAGGCCGCCGCCTTAACAACAATAGGGCCCCGCCTTGACTACCAATGTACAATAAAAAAATAAATATATAGGTGTATATATATATTTTTTTTTTATAAATATTTTTTAATTATTATGCATTAACAAAGTACAAAACTCTTGTAGGGAAAGAAAACATACTTCCATCAGGTACAAAAAATAAAGATAAATAATGCATTGGTGATACTGTTCAAAACAATAGTCGTGCGAACTGAAACCCTCACTGAAGACTCTCCCCCCCCCCCCCCCCCCCCCCCACTGTAAAGTAAAGTTGAGTGGTCTCGCTTGTCATTTTTTAAGGTTTTGTTTATTTTTAGTCGTTTTGTTGGATTATGTGATGTGCAACTCTGGTAGGAGTGTTTTAACCCTAAAGTTAGCGTTTCTAGTATCTTCGTATATACACTAGTTAATTCTTAAGGCCTTGCAACTATAGGTGTCTCGCTGTCCCACTTTTTTGTTGTATTGCTTCTGTGAACACAAAGTCTGATACTGTGGCCACGTCCATTCTGACTTCTTTATTGTGTAAATTCCTTTAGTGGCCTTGCATTCTTCCAGCCATGTCCACTTCCCCCCATAGAGTTTTTCAAATTAACATGGATTCTTCCACCTTAACGCTCTTCACGACAGCCTTTTGTTTTGTTAATATCAGACCTAAAATCCTTTGTTTTGGCCTTCCTTGGGAATGTTTCCCAATAAGAATAAAGTATACCCATTGTCTCTTCCATGGTACTTGCCGGCCTGACTGTCTTCCCGTGATCACGCTCCATTACATTGAGTGTCTGATGTAAGGGTTTTCATTCTGGGAGAATGATGCTAGGTTGTACCCACTCCTGAGAGAGAAAGGGACAGACCGTTTACTCTGGCATAAAACTGCTACATTTAAAGTACATCACAGGCACAAAACAAATTGATTGAAGTCTGTGTCTCTGACCTAGTGTGTGTGTGTGTGTGTGTGTGTGTGTGTGTGTGTGTGTGTGTGTGTGTGTGTGTGTGTGTGTGTGTGTGTGTGTGTGTGTGTGTGTAGTCCTTCATCGGAACAAGGTGACACACACAGACCTGAAGCCGGAGAACATTCTCTTTGTGCGCTCCGACTACGACATGGAGTACAACGACCGGCTGGTAAGACCCCCACTTTGCAGTGCAAATATAACCTGGGGGGAGGCGGTGTGGGGGGGGAGGCCGTGGTGTCTCACGGTGGGTCCTGTGTGACTCTGTGGGGGGGACAGAAGCGGGACCAGAGGACCCTGAAGAGCCTGGACGTGAAGGTGGTCGACTTTGGCAACGCAACCTTCGACCGCGACCACCACCCTTCCCTGGTGTCAACGCGCCATTACCGGGCCCCTGAAGTCATCCTAGGTACTCACTCAGTCACTCAGTCACTCAGTCACTCAGTCACTCAGTCACTCAGTCACCCACTCACTCAGTCACCCACTCACTCAGTCACCCACTCACTCAGTCACCCACTCACTCAGTCACCCACTCACTCAGTCACCCACTCACTCAGTCACCCACTCACCCACTCACTCACTCACTCACTCACTCACTCACTCACTCAGTCACTCACTCACTCACTCACTCACTCAGTCACTCACTCAGTAACTCACTCAGTCACTCAGTCACCCACTCACTCAGTCACCCACTCACTCAGTCACCCACTCACTCAGTCACCCACTCACTCAGCCACTCACTCACTCACTCACTCACTCACTCACTCACTCACTCACTCACTCAGTCACCCACTCACCCACTCACTCACTCACTCACTCACTCACTCACTTGTGTGTGGGTGTTTCTCAGACCTTGGCTGGAACCAGGCTTGTGACGTCTGGAGCCTGGGCTGTATCCTCATGGAGTACTACCTGGGGCTGACAGTGTTTCAGGTACACACACACAACACGCCCTCCCACGTCGTACTCGCCGCCCGCGTTATGTTCCAACCACACACCTCACGCTCGCCATCCCTCGTCTCCCAGACCCACGACAGCAAAGAGCACCTGGCCATGATGGAGAGAGTCCTGGGCCCCATCCCTCCCAGTCTCCTCAGCAAGACCAGGTACACACACACACACACACACACACACACACACACACACACACACACACACACACACACACACACACACACACACACACACACACACACACACACACACACACACACACACACACACACACACAGTATGGTATTGACTCAACACACCCGTATATTTAAATGTGTGTGTGCGTGTGCAGGAAGCGGCACTTTGTGGAGCGAGAGCGTCTGGACTGGGATGAACACAGTAGCTCGGGCCGCTACGTCAGGAAGCACTGTAAACCACTGAAGGTACTGCCACAGCACCCTGCACCATGCTTCGGACGAGGCCCGGCTGGCCCCCGCTCTAACCCTCTGTGTGTGTGTGTGTGTGTGTGTGTGTGTGTGTGTGTGTGTGTGGCCTCTTGCAGCAGTACATGCAGAGTAGGAGTGCCGAGCACCAGCAGCTGTTTGAGCTGATCGGCAGCATGCTCGAGTACGACGTCTCCAGACGCATCACCATGGAGGAGGCCCTCTGGCACCCCTTCTTCACCCCCCTCAGGATGGTGCGCTGCCCATGATGCAAACACCTGCGTATAATACATACATACACACACATGCACACAAACATGTACAGGTAAATACCCACCCGCACACATGGTGAACCAATATACTTTTGTTTTCAGTTTGGCTTAATTTTTTTATATTTTTGGTTTTTGTTTGAGTGTACACTCCTTCTAGAGTTCGGTGAGTGTACACTCCTTCTAGAGTTTTTAAGATGAACTATTCTGTTTATTGGAGAAAGCAGTGATTTTCAAAGCGAGTATTTTTATTGTGAGTGGGTCACACATACCTGACATATGCACACAGCTACACAAAGCTATAATAACATGGCAAAGCTAAACAGCGTTTCAGTGTGTGTGCTCCAGGAGTGCTGATGTTTTGACTGTATCAGCCCTCAGTGTCATACCAGAGTCTTTATGAGACTTATCTCAGGGTGTACAGCGACACTGAGTGGCTGAGGTTTAGGCCCAATCCCATTTCTACCCCTTACCCCTTCCCCTTACCCCTTCAGAACAAGGGGGAACAAGGTAAGGGGAAAGAGTAAGGGGTAGAAATGGGATTGGGCCTTAAATACACCTCGTCTGGCCACGGGCTCAACCGGCGTCGTCAATAGACCAGTTGAAGCTGTACTGTTTACATGACTGACTTTCCTCAGTAGACAACAGCTCCTAAACCAGTATGCTCACCAGCGAAAAGCACAGGGGATTTTGCTCAAAATGCTAATCCTTGAGTTTGCAGGGTCAAACCGAAGTATGGTCCTTTTTTCTTCAATATTGGTAGACAATCCATTTTTTTACGTGTTTCTGTGCATTTCTACACAGCAATATTTTCTAGCGTTATGTTTTTATTAAATATTATGAGTTACTACTGACGAGGGCAGGGTTAGCCAACATCAGTGTTCAGGGTGAATTTTAAGATGTCAGGGTTTGAGGTCTGTTAATTTATATTGATTGTTTCTTTGGTCATCCTCTCCTAACATGGTTGGGAGAATTGCTGCAGTCCTTTAAAGGAAACTCTGTTTGTGTATAACTCAGGTCTGCCTATTAAGGCAACTTATTTATATACCTTATTAAAAAAGATTGATCTTTGGGGCTGAGTTCTGAAGTTTGAGTTTGAAAATAAAAATATTTATTATGTTGAAATGTTTGTTTTGTATTATTTTTACAGGTAAACTCGGTTTTTCTTCATTGGCTTCTGATACAGGGGATATTTTAAGCACTAGACACAAGGTGAACATTGGGGTTGGAAACCTATGGTTGAACTCAATAATCAGCTCGATAGTGATGATTATAGTTTAGTATAGTAGCCTATGTCCATTTCAAGGAAACATTTCAAGATTTTAGATGTTACCTGGTCCCTTACCTGGTAAAGAGATATCCCAGTCTAGATAGGGACGGTAGGCACTATGCAGCGCTTCGCAGCCGATCTGACGTCATTGCTGTTTCAGACTTCTAAAAACCTCTGGGAGCCCAGCACACCATGCAAAGGACAGGCGTACAGGTGTGTAGTCCTACGCACTCCTTAAGGAATGACATTGTAGTAGCGAGATTTTAGATACCGCTATTGGTAACACTTTACAATAAGGGTTTATTATGGGACATTCATTAAAATAAGTAAATGAAGTAATAAGCTTAGGGGTCAGGGTTTGTGGATTTACCCTAAAGCTATTGAATAATGTCGGCCTGTGAATGAATACCTTAGTTAACATGAACTACATTGGTAAATAATTACAATACCATTAATGCTCAATACTGCATTAGTCAAATGTTCATTAATGCCTTATTGTAGAGTGTTACCATGCTAGTGAAAGAGAGCTCATGTTTTAAGCTGTATAATTCAAGATAACTGTATTCGATCTAAATCAATGATGATGCATCTTTCCTGGCCCCATAGATAAGTGTATACTCAAGCCCATTACCCATGAATCGTTAAATCTCCCAACAGAATGAATGAATTAGCGACATTTGGACTCACACTTTGGGCTGACTTTTTGTTTGTAATGTTTGAGGGTATAAGATTAATAAACCTAGGGGTTGTCAAGTTGCTTATAGGATGATCGTTTCTAATCATTGATTAGAAACAATCCCAAAAATACAAGCCAAGTTTCTGTCAAAACATTTTACTTAATAATACAAAAATTCATACACAAAGTTAGGCCTAGTACAAACCTTTTGCAAATTAAACGTTTATAAATTGAGATAATGAAAATGAGATCTCACATGTTTAAGTCCCCCCCCCTCTCACCTGTTTAAATCACCGCCCCCTCCCTCTCACCAATTAAAGTTCCCGCACCCCCCCCCCCTCCCTCTCACCTGTTTCAGTCCCCGCCCCCTCCCCTCCCACACATTAAATTAACCATGTGCAGGTGTGTGTCTTCACCACAGAAGCCAAGTTTACCATCCAGAGGTTCTTAGACCTGTTTTATTTTTCCAATATCTGGTACACGAATGAAAAAAAGAAAGTTGTCGATATTTTAGAGTTAATATTCTTGCAATATTGAGTAGATAAGGGGCTGAATGTGTTGAAACCATACAACAGGCCTGCGTGTTTTTTTAAGGTTCCAGGAGCAAATTTGTTTGCTTGAGTGGTCCCGCTTACCATGTGTTTAGGTTTTTCTTATTAAGCAAAATAGTTTTTTGGATTATGTGAAGTGCAACCCTGGTAGGATTTTAAGCCGCAACAGTGTTTTAACCTTAACTAAGATAGTTTGGATGTGTCTAGTGTTGTGATCGTGCATTTGCTGGAACAAGTGTTTGTTAGGAAAGTGTGTGCCTATTTTTATTTTTTTTTCTGTCGAGTATCTTCTCTGCAATTGTTGAGGCCATGAAAGAAGAGATAGCCGCCGCTGTGTTTTTCATTGCCCGGCTGGTAAAGAGATACAGCGGTCTAGATGGGGACGGTAGGAGGCGCTTCGCAGCCGCTCTGACGTCATTGCTGTTTGAGACTTATAAAAACCACTGGGAGCCCAGCACACCATGCAAAGGACAGGCGTACAGGTGTGTAGTCCTACCTGCTGAGTATGCACTCCTTAAGGAATAACATTGTAGTAAAACTGCAAAAAAATCGATTCACAGGCAATGCATTGGTTTAATTTTTGTAGACCACAACATATGCTTGGATATATTGAGACCGATCACTGCTAAAAATACAACGATATGAATGGCTTTTGTTATGGATGCTTATTCCTTTCCTTTTTTTGAATTTATCATTGTTTAATTGTTCTCTGAACATGCAGTAGGCCAGTAATCATGAAGTAACGATTCCTTAAGTTAAATCTGTGTCAAAATAAGTAACTAAACTATGACCAAATGACGCTAATTCAGCCCTCGTGACATCATCCCACCTGACTAGGCCTAATTCATTATTCAACTTCCTTCATGGAACCGTCCGAAGCTGCCATCAACTTTTGCACCTTGTCTTGGAAGGTGTCTGCGAATGAACCGAGTCATGCTGAGGGACCCGGTGTTGGAGCTGGCCTGTGTCCGGAGCGGCGTGCGATACGAGGGCCTGGGCCTGCCACGGGAGCTCACCCTGTGGGTGGACCCAGGGGAAGTGTCCTGCAGGTAGGCAGCCAAACCGCGCGACCCTATCGTCGCCAACCAGGTTCTCATTCTATGGTCTCGGCCAAGGGTGCAATTGAGGCTGCAAACTATAAAATACTGCTGATTCACCTTAGTAGGGGTTGTTCGTCAGAATGTATCATGGGATTTTATGAGGCAAATGCTCACCATTTTGAGATTGCTCGAGTTGTAGTCACATAAGATCTGAAGTAAACATAATTTAACCTAGGCCAATCAAAGCATTGTTTTAACCTCTTTTTTTTTATACGAGAAACGCAGTGGCGGATTGAACACTTTAACCTACAATGCCCCAATGATCACTAGACGATGACCAAAACCCCATTACTACCTAAATGACATTCCTATGCTTCCCACATTGCGGTGCCCATTCAGATGTGACCTCACAATTGCCAAGCCCTGTTGCGTTATCTCTATCAGGGGCACTGGAGTCCTTGCGGTATCCATATTGCCACTCTCAGCCAAACGGTTCCTTATTCGAAACCTAGAAATGTCATCGGACTACATCTAGGCGTCGAAGTTGCTTACCCCTTACCTTCTCGTTAGGGATGTGCCTCTGAAATCTCTTTGCAGGAAAATAATGATGTGATGCAGTGTCTTAATAGTTGTCTAGCTAATTTGGCCCCGGTCTGATGGAAAGTAACGATGTGCTCCGTCTCTCGAAGATATGGCGAGAACACGGCTCCGTTCTGCGTATCGCTGCTGAGTGGCGACAACCGCAGTGACCGGGAGTTCTCTCACCGCATCCAGCGTGCGGTGGAGCGGGCCAGCCTGGACGTCCCCTCGGGGGCCTCCTCGGACGACGAGGAAGACGTCTCGTGCGGAGACACCAGCCGGAGCAGCAGCAGCTGCAGCAGCAGCAACCCATCGGTGTCCCTCCATCTCCCTGCGTCCGCCCCCCTCTCCCGACCAGAGCAGAAGACGATCCCGACCGTCAGCAACCCCAACAGTATCTACCAGGTGGGCTGTGCGGCTAAGCTGCACCGTCAATCTGTATTTGAATGGACGGGAGTGTTTTATTGTAAAAATGTATACATTTGCGCTTGAGATTGTATGCTAGTTAGTTTGGAAAACTGTATTCTCTGTGCTCCAACCCCACAGGAATCCAGATCTTTAACCTTTTGAAAGTACAAAGTTAATTTCCAGTTTTTGTTGTGTTTACAAAATGCATACATTTTTTCCTTGAATATCTCCTTAATGACCCCTCGCACAAACACATGCAAGTTAATGTGGATGCCACAAACGTGTTATTCAGTTTCTCTCCACCCAAGACCTAATCCTATCCCTTCTCCTCAGTTCAACGAGTTTGCCACTAGCGTGCCCCAGCCCTGGGTCAACTACCCCAAGAGGAAGGCTTTTACCGGGGACGGATTTCCGCCTCACTTCCCTACTGCTGCTGCTCTTCCTCCTCCGGGCCCCCAGTTCCATGGGCAGAAGGCGTTTAGGTCACATCGACCAAGTTTCTCCTTTTCTGGCCCTCGTGTTGACAAGTACCATTGGGTGAGCAAGTCCCGCTCATAGACTTGGACCACATCCAGAACCTGGAGAGCTTAATTTGTTCAAAGGTGCCGAAAATCACTGTAGTCAGCTGCTCGTGACCTTGAAAGAAGAATTATTAATTATTATTATATGAATTAAGAATTACGGAACTTTTTTACAGGATAAAAGAACGTTACGATCTGACACAAAATGATTGTGTCTTGACGGTTGTATTTTTAAAGGATAACTGTTGAATGATTTAAATTGTGAAGATTATGCTTTAAAGTGATGCTGCTTAAGCATGTTTTAAAAGTTTCAACTATTTTAAATAAAACATAACTTCTAAATGTATTTTCAAGTAATCTAAATGTGTATCAGATGTAAATAAACGGTTGACAAGAAATGTCCGGCCTGTGCCTTTCATCTTATAGTATGGATACAAATTGAACTGTAAATGGAGTGCTAGGTTGCACTAGGTCATGATTGTACTGAAGCATGAATATATGACCTTGCATGCCAGACTCAAAAGTAGTTTCTATCAAATATCAGGATTTTAACACAAAGTGTATTGATAAAAGTGCGGTTAAATAACTGGGGGACAGGTCTCGAAATCCAACGTGTCTAAACATGATTCATTTGAAGCAGGTTAGAACTGGTTGAAAGAAAGTTGTGAAAAGGACAATCGAGGGACAAGGATATTCCAGGGGGAAAGTTCATTTGAGCGATGAGCTATATCTAATGTGCTGGTAGGTTTGGAGGAGTGTTCGGATCCTGACTCCTAACTATGAAAAGGGATCCCCTGTAATGGATTAAGAACCGGTTGTCATGTTTTATAATGCAACCTGGATGGGGCTATAAGCATTTGTGATGCAACTGTAGGCCTACAGGTTTTTTTTTCACGACTCTTCACGTGCAACCCTGTACACGTGTGTATATGGATCATGTTATGCAACGCAATAGAGAATATAGTTTCAGACTATTGTAACGTGTGGTAAACCGACCATTAAAGCTTAATTTCGCTGTATTTCCCGTCACGAAACGCATAGAATAGTTATGTTTTAGATTATGACAAATCTTAGACTAGAGAAGACTCCTAGTAGCCCAAGGTTTCCTCGTGGTCGGTTTATTTATTTAATTACGTCTCAACTCGCAGCACAACAAACCAGAAGAGGATCGTCGGGTACGTCTGGAAAAATCTCGGGAACGACTAAACATTGCTCAATAAAAACACGGAGAACCGTCCGTGTCGGGGTGTATTTAAGAAGTAGGAAGAACATATGAACATCACGCAGCCAGCCATACCCGTTGTAAGGACATTCTCTCCTCACAATACAGCATAAGCCAGTTTGTTTTTGTCAGCTCATAAAAGTGACCAATAAAAAGCCTCCTTCATTACAAGGCCCGCCCCTTGTGGCCTATCACAGCCGTTGTTGTTGTAACGTCTTGTCGTTCGCGCTCACATCCGGTGATATATATTTCGCCACGAGTTAGCGGCGAATTCGGAGTGTCCATCTTGAGAAGCAAGTCACCGTCTCCTCGTCTCTGAAGTAAGCGCATGTTTTGCTTCATTCGCCACAAAAGCTGTTCGGTAAATCGATTGTGTTATAATGGTTCTCGCGTCCAATGTTCACTCTTAGGTTGCATTTATCCGTATTTTAGCAGCTAGGCGATCTGTGGTCTGTTTTGATCGGGAAGAAAGTGCTAAGTGCTAAGCTAACGCGCTTTATGGGGGGAGGGCCGCACAAGGCTTTGCATAGAACCCCGCTGTTTGTATGTACCATTACAAAAAAACACATTTATGCCTATTTAGTGTGCAAAAGTTTGCATATTAGGCTGTTTCACATCGGTATTACCCCCCAGGTGTTCAGTGTACCGGTGCAGGGTGCTGTGTAGAGGTTTGTGCCGGGCCTGCACCGTGCATCGGGCGGTAAGGGAGCTCGTAAAGCGCGCCCGGCTTGAATCCTCAAAATGGAGAGCAGTGTGTTTAAAGTCTTCGCATCGCTATGATTGTTACATTATGGCTATTTGTCGATAGGTTTTATTTTGCTCTGCAAACACTTGCATAATCTCGGTACAATATTTTAGTTTCACACGAACTGCGACATTTTCTTCCGTATTCGACTTTAGCTATTGGTTTCTATATCGATCCAAAGTCCAAGGAACCCATCTGATATTATTTTACGGTGTATCCATCCATTTGTGTCCAAATGGATGCATCTAATACCGTCGATTGTTGGGTTTGTTTTTGATACATTGGTGTATCCATTGTTGTAGTAGTTCCATCGATAACCCTTTGTCCTTAATTATTGCTTACTTGTTACAGACTGCAACATGTATTCCAAGATGGTCCGTTTGTAATTGTTTTCTCCATTAGCCCCCCCATCCATCACAATGAGCGACACCGAAAATCAGTTTATGGAGACTTCCGAGCAGAATGGCAACGAGGGAGAGGAGGAGCAGAACGGAGCCGACCAAGAGGAGTTTGCTGTCAAAGAAGAAGAAGAAGAAGCAGAAGGCGAAGTAGAAGGAGACGTAGAAGCAGAGGTAGAAGGAGACGTAGAAGCAGAACCAGAAGCAGCAGCAGCAGCAGAAGCAGCAGCAGCAGAAGGAGGCGAAGGCGACGTAGAGGCAGAAGGAGAAGGCGAGGGAGATGCTGAGGCCGAAGTAACGCAGGAGGAAGCCGGAGACGGTGGAAAAATCAACGCTAGCAAAGGAGAAGATGATGCAGGGTAAGAGGATGTTACCTGGGAGATGGTTAACATTTAGGTTAACACATGCCTGGGGTTTTGATGCCCTGTTTTGACACTACTGGAAGGAACAATACACTGGGGTCTCTTAATTTACCATTCGGGCTCAACATGACCATCGGGATGCAGGAGGACACTGTTGCATTCTACTTTTTTGGCTAGGCGTAGAAAATTGAATGGTTCAAATTCAAGGTCTCGGGAGAATAGGTAGATTGTTGGCTTTCCCTTCTGTTAGTTTATAGTGCTAACTCGTGAATTTTCTTGACTGAGTGGTAAATGACTTTCTTTTATGTAGTACCAAAGATTCTGTCTAGAAAGTATTATTCGTCCACTGTAGTTAAATGTTTAGCTTCAATGGCAAAATTAACTTTAATTTTGCATGCTATTGAAAGGTTTACAATGTTAAGTAAACTGAAACTAATGGCTATAGGAGAAGGATGTCGAAGTAACTTTCCACACTGTCTGCAGTAAAATGTTCGTGGGCGGCCTGAGCTGGGACACCAGTAAAAAGGACCTGAAGGACTACTTCTCGAAGTTCGGCGAGGTCTCGGACTGCACCATTAAGATGGACGCCAGCACGGGCCGATCCCGCGGCTTCGGATTCGTCCTTTTTAAAGACTCCTCCAGCGTGGACAAGGTGGGTGGTTTCCAGACGTGCTACGCTGTCTTGGTTGCGCTCGTACAATTTCTAGTCTATAGCATTGATTGGTTTTTAAAACAATGGGTTTTAACATTCTGGAAAACTAATGCACATGCAGTAACTAAAATAGCAATTTTAAATTGCTGCCCGTACTATTTGAATTCATGGAGCCCTATTGTATCCCTTCAGTGCGTGTGCATGACGTTTTTTTCCCCCTTCGGTATAGGTCCTAGAGCAGAGCGAACACAGACTGGACGGACGTCAAATCGACCCCAAGAGGGCCATGGCGATGAAGAAGGAGCCTGCAAAGAAGATCTTTGTTGGAGGGCTGAATCCTGAGGCCACAGAAGAAACCATCAGGGAATACTTTGGAACTTTTGGAGAGGTTAGTCTATGCTGTCATGTTGTGGGGAATTCCTGACCCTTTTTACTATATCGAATGTATGGGAGACTTTTCCTAAATTATACGGAAAAAAGCCTATGTTGTGTTGGAATAATAACATTCATACTATTGTATAGCTGGAGAAATAAATGTCACATTGGTTTTCTGTTACCTATATTGTTCCATTTAGTTCTTACTTATTTGCTTATATTACGTATTTTCTTTAAGATTGAGACCATTGAGCTGCCAGTTGAGCCCAAGATGAAGAAGAGGCGGGGGTTCATCTTCATCACATACAAAGACGAGGCCAGCGTCAAGAAGTGTCTTGAGAACAAATTCCACACGGTCGAAGGCAGCAAGGTACCACTTCAAGGAAGCGCAAAAGACTTCAGGAGTACTTAGTGACACAAAATGAGGAACGCTTAAGGTCCATGTTGGATAGGGGTTTATGTTGCATCTCATGTCCCCAGTGTGAGTTGAAGATCGCCCAGCCCAAAGACGTGTACCAGCAGCAGCAGTACGGGGGTGGCCGAGGGGGCGGCTACAGCGGAGGTGGTGGTCGTGGTGGCAGGTGGCGCGGCGGTGGAGGAGGAGGAGGAGGAGGAGGTGGCGGCGGAGGTAAGGGCGCTGATGGTTCTTTATTGTGCTCCTCACCCACAGCTTATAATGGATGCGTGCAAGGAACGGATTCCATGGTTGTACGATTTTAGGTAGCCAATGTATTTTTAAATCCTTTCTGATTTATAAGGCAGATGAGTTGATGCAGGTATGGATAATTGTCACAATTTGTATTAATTGTTTTACTCAGCCCAGAGCCAAGGCTGGAACCAAGGCTATGGTAACTATTGGAACCAGGGCTACGGTTCCCAGGGCGGTTACGGAGGCTATGGTGGATACGGAGGCTACGACTATGGCTCAGGCTACTATGGTGGATATGGCGGCGGCGGCGCTTATGATTACAGTAAGTACTCAAATACTAGGGATGCACCAGTAGTGTAATTCGAAAGATCTGGATTACCCAAAAACTCCAATCTCCCATAGTTGTACCCAAGGCATAGTCGGTAGATCTACCCTTTCAGATCTACCACACTATTGCCAAATTGGAAGATACAAAAAAAAAATCAAAATTTGTCAAACTAAAATGGGCCATGTCTCATGAAATGGCTAGCTTATTGTCTAACACGCTCTAGTGCTGCATCCCTGGTACACGCACACAGCAACACTGAGCAACGGCGCGCTGGCTGGCTGGCGGCGCTGTGGCATGTGGCTGGACTGACGGGTGGAGCTGCCTGACTGTTTGACTTGTCTGTGCTCTAAGGTACTCAGTGGCCTCTCTCTCTGTCCCCCGCAGACCAGGGCAGTGCCAGCTTTGGGAAAACTCCAAGACGGGGAGGCCACCAGACTAGCTACAAGCCATACTGATCACATTGTAGTGCAAGGTATGCTATGTCTTCATAGTCAACACTTGTGACTACCACAGCTGTCATGGCACACATGGGAGGGGACATTGGGGGACATCATAGTGGACAGGCTGTAGAATATTTATTATGTAACCATGACTGAATCTCATTTTTATCTGGCCAATGTGGCAAAGCTGGCAGTGAACTGCGTTATTTTTAAATTAAATGTCTTAATTGATCCCAGCAACCTCTTCACTATGTGACCCTTGTTAGTTCATAATGTAATGTTCAAAGTGCCTGGGGTTACTTGTATTAGTATAGTGAGAAATTGGCCCATTACACCCCCTTTTTTTTATATTCCCTTATTCAAGCACCCTCTTTGGCTCTAGATTTATGAGATGTTGCAAGAGAGAACCTGCCTTCTACTAAAATACACTAGTAAAAGACAAAGACTTCAGAAATGGGTTGAGGTGGACCACAAGCCCATGGGTTTTGCTTATCTGGGAGATGGGAGGCTATCTGCTTTTCAGCTGCTAAGCATCTTCACACTTGCGGGATGGTTCAGGATCTTAAAAAGCTTGTCTGCTCATTATAAATGTAATTATCTCTTGCATTGTGAAGCATCTTAGATAATATTTTGGCTATTTCCAAAGCCTGTAAAAAATATTTGGGCTCAATGGTTCACTGAAGGCATGCATAAGTCAATGACCATCCTTTCTTGCCAGCCCTTAGGCTTCAGTTACCAAACGGTGCATAAAAGTGTCCTAATGTTACACATACCTACTAGTTAGCAGCACAGGCTAGTTTCAAAACCTGAATCATCCCTTCATCCTGGGGTCTCTTCCTCTGCTTCTGCCTCCCTAACATGCTGCCAAGGGCGCCCAACGCTTCCACGCTGTGCCCTCAACTAACATGATCTTATGCCCACTCAGCACATCACTGATCTCCAGTCTAGTTGGCCGTAGTCTGTTCTTACACTTGTTGTGTTGTCTGAGATAAATGGCTATATATATTTATATTAAAAAAAGAGCATTTGATTATTCACATGATGGTTGAGATTAAAGATAATCTAGTGGAAAGAAATGCTGAGAAAATCCGCTAAATTTCAATACAAACTACTTTAAATTCTTGTGGCAAGAGTTAAGCGTTGAATACCCTAGTAGGTCCTGCAGAATTAGTCATCATTTCTGTGACCTACCAACTTTTGCACTGGGGAGCTTTTGTTAACTCGCCACTCGCATATTCCCCACTCCACGGGAGCGGGGAACACAGGAACTGTGCGCAGTCTGTGATTATGTAATTTTCTGTTTGCATAGTTCTCATACGGTGACTCAACTTCAGTTTGGCTCCCCAGCAAGTGATCATTCTTGATTGGGAAGCCCAACGGCAATGACTCGGCCCACAACCATATAGAAATGCACTTGCAAAATGGTTTGGCATTTTCCCCCCCAAGAAGGGATCCTCATCCATTCAACTAGCATGTTCTGACGTGCGCCCAAGTAATTGGACCCAACAAAAAAAACATGATTTTTCAAATATTTTTTTTGCTGCTCTAAGCAGTACATTGTAACAATATTTGAGTCTATGTTGGCCTGTTTAGCCTAAAACATTAGTCTTTTTTGGCATATACAATCCTTTTTCTCTTGGGGTATTTTGTGCCCCATATAATTCGTTACCTCCTTCTAATAATTCAATGTTAAAAATTAAATTTCGCTCAAATTTAAGCTTTTAGGATATTTTGCTGCATGGAAGTAATCTCTTAAAATGTATCCACAAAAGGTAGTTCAGAGGAAACGCGCTTCAATACCGCAGGGTTTCACAAGGTGTAGAAACTGTTTCACCATAGGCTACCATGATACTCAAAACAAATGTTTGGTAATGCCATTACAAAGTTTGACAAGGAAGTCCAGTCATGTATCTCACGATCAGGTCTGCCATTGTCATAAAAATGTTGGTTGACGAGTTTAATACTTTGTATTAAACAAATACAGCATTGCTATTGGCCAACGGTACATGCTTGCAACGCAAAAATAAATGTAAGTGATCAGTCCTTCTGAGGGCGTAAGGATGCATGTTTGCTTTCAACAGTAGCATAGATGTATTTGAACACGCATTACTGTTGGCTTAAATTGGTTGTGCAATTAAATAGCTGATTTGATTTTGTTTAAATATTTCTCCTCTCTTCCTCAGTGCTCAAGTGATCCAGTGTAAGATTGGACTTATGGTAGCCTGGCGGGGACACAAGACTCCACTCAACTTTTATGGCAGACGACCATTTTGTACAGAAACCATCAGAATAAAATGTAACTTTTTCCAATTTTTTTTTACCCGGTCATGTTTTGTTTTTCCCGTAGTTTTCTTTTTTTTTTTTTCCCACATTTCCACAACTGGAAGTGTTATTTTTACCGTACTTTTTGGTACCTTTTGATTCTAATGTATTGTAAGGGTTGTATTTTACATGTCTGCTGACTTTACAGAACAAAACATTGATGCTGTAAAGGAGCTTTTGTTTTGTTTTTGAAGAAAAAATAAACATTTTTCAGTAATTTTTTTTCCCCCTGTTCTGGTGCTTCCAGACTCTTGAGCCAAGTCTTAAGTTCACCTGGAAGGGCACAAGGTCAAGTGGGTGTCCTCTGCAGTAGGGTCTAGTTACTGAGGTTTAAAGTGGCCATGGTTACCAAATCAACAAAACAATTATGATATAACTAAATTCCAATGAACAAAAAATTTCTTTTTAAATTCAAAATGTTAATGATCTTTCTCCCCCTTTACCACATGGCCGATGTTGGAATATGATAATTCAATGTAAATAGACTTGTATCTGCGAAAGGGAATGCTTGCCTCTTTTGTGTCCTCGTCAACCGGTGCGCACCTTTCTGGATGTTTTAAAGGGCAGTGTCTTCAGATATGACTAATGCGGAGAAGGGCTTGCTGATATGGACTGCTGTCTGGAAGGGGGGAGGGGGTTCTTTTCGCTTCTGTGTTGACTTAATTTGTGTGGTATGCCTTTGTTTTAAGTGATAGCTCTGGAATTAGATGTCTTCAAAGTTTGTTTATAGGACCAGGCCCTCTGGGGTCTACACAAACTAGTGTATTTGGCAGTTTGTTAGTAATAAAAAAACCTTTGGTTTAAGTGTCTTCTAATGCTTAAAGTTACTGTTAATGATAATGCACATTGTAACCGGAAACCACTTTGTTCCCGACTTATTTCACTGTCAACTTTGGTTGCCATTTATTGTTCAAGTCTCAAAGATGACTGAGAATCCAAGCTTGGGTTGAAAAACTAGTCTCATCGTTTGGGGAAAGTTATGACTTAACTGGTAATTGTTCAATGTGGTTTATGCAGAGACGCAAAGTAAACGTGCTTGCGTTTGGCAAGTGGTTCAAAAAGCATCTCGGAACACGGGTAAGAATTGTTATGGAAGTGGAAGTAGTGGTAAATAAACCACGCCTACGGGTTTTAATTAACCAGGTAAAATAATTACGTAATTTGTCAGAAGGCTTGAGGAAACGGCTACCAAGGGCCGGGAGTGGCTCTAATCAAAATGGGGGTCTTAAGGATATGGTCATGGACTGGGAGAACAACGGGCAGTGACTATCCTGGTCTTTTTGTCTCAACGTTGTACTGCAGCTGGGGCTACAACGAAGAGGCCAAGAAGAACCCTGGTTTCCCTTGCATACAATCCACAGCCGACATTGGTTGGACCGATTGTATTGGTTCCAGGCTTTAAACTAACGATTTTAAGAAATGAATGGGAAATGGATCCGGAACCAGAGCTGCTTTTTAAAAAATGGGGGCGGGCACCTTAACGTCCTTCAATGTTTGCTCCCTTATCGGAGGACGTAATATAACAGTACGTTTCTTCATTGGAAATATCTGGGGAAATGTGTTTGACGGTACAGGCTAGCAATCAAGCTAACCTGGTCCAGGATGTATAAAAACGAGTCAATACAGTTGTCTATCAGGTAACAGTTATCTTTCCAAGCAACCTCAGATCCTAGGCCTTCTCACCTCACCATTCATTTGGTTTTCCCTGAACGCTATGGTATCAAAACCAGGTTGCATAAGTTTCGATCAGTATTCCCACAGAACGATTAGATTCAGCAACAAACGTGATGATTCGAACCACCAATAATGATGTGCTCTTTAATTCAGTGGAGCAGGCCTGTACGCGTTCATGTGCTGAATGCATTGAGCATAGAAACTTGGTCTTGGTGGATTTGTACTATTAGCCAACAACTTGGCTTACAGTATACAAATGTTGGACGTATAATGCCTACATATTTCAGGCCAATGTCAGGCCTACATATTTTGTGAGCCTTTCAGCCTCACAAAAAATTCTAGAACTGGCCTCCAGGTTATCTGTGCTTAATACAGAGTACTAGTACAGTGTAGTAGTAGTAGTAGTAGTTGTAGTACAGTGTAGTCGTAGTACTGGGGAAGTGTATTAGAAGAACAACTACATTGTAGTAGCAGTACTATTATTTAATACAGTGTAGTAGTATTACTACTAGTACGTATAGTAATACTAGTACAGTGTAGTAGTAGTAGTAGTAGTACTAGTAGTGCCTATAGTAGAGCCGTTGTTCCACCGAATTCTGCGACCCACCGAAAAGTGTGACCCCAGGGGGCAGTGTTGCATATTTCTTGCAATATGCACGAGTTTGAAGCGTATAAAGGCATGACAAAAACATTAAAAAAAACATAAGATCTCCCCCCAACCAATTACCTTTTCATTAAAGGTGCTTAATAAATACATGTTTTGATTTTATTAGCATTTTACAGACCCATACAATGGGGCGTACGGTCCTTCACCGTTGCTTCTTTACCCATAAAAAGCTACAGTCAGTGTTAAATTACGCTGATTTACCTTTGAGCATTTCCTATTATAGGCTAGGCCTACTGTGTATTAATGTTTGCATGAATGAATTAATGTTTGCATGAGGTAAAAAGAAAGACCCACCGGTGGGGGGAAATGGGAGCGCGCTATAGAGTGGCGAAGTCACGCCCCTTCCGGTAGGGCTCATGGGACCTATGAGATCGAAAAATATGAATGGGTGTCAATGGAGAGAAAATAATTATTTTCTGGTCCCGGTCTTTATATGCCCTGGATTACACATATGTTGTTTGTGGATTTAAAGGATAATTTTTCATGCAAAGAGTTCGACCGTTTATTGTGCAATTGTTCAGATAAAGGCTGTAGAGAAAACACAACGAGAAAGACTACACGGCTCGTATGTGACGTCATGCTCCCTGCGACTGGCGTGGAGAAGACCGACAATCTTCCCATCGGCATAACTGAAACTCTGCACGTGCCCCGATTTATAATGGTTTTCACCTCTTTCGATGCTTTTATCCTCCCCTTGGAAAAAGCGGTGAAGTGGGGCAGAGAGATCGCCATCTCTGTGCCGAGTTTGTGCTGACGTATATCATATGCGTCGAGAGCAGCGAAGAGCTGTAGTTCACAAAGCGGCCTCACATAAAACCTAAAATTATCAAACTTCTTCACGAACATTTTTAGTTTTCTTTGCATGAAAAATTATCATTTAAATCCACAAACAACATATGTGTAATCCAGGGCATATAAAGACTGGGACCAGAAAATAATTATTTTCTCTCCATTGACACCCATTCATATTTTTCGATCTCATAGGTCCCATGAGCCCTACCGGAAGGGGCGTGACTTCGCCACTCTATTACAGCATCCACCAAAATGTAAACGCTAGTATATAAATTTGGGGACAAACAGAACATTCAAAGGGTTATTCAAGTTTTTTTGCCAAGCATGTTCTGGGGCTTTTCAGGAATTATTCAGAGGGTATTCAGGAATTATCTAGGGATTACTAATGGTTTATTCCGGAGTTATTCAGGGGTTTTTCGGGGGATTCAGGGTTTATTAAGGAGTTGTTCAGGGGTTATTCAGGGATTTTTCAGAAGTTATTCAATTGCTATTCATGGCTTTTTCAAGGGTTATTCAAAAGTTATTTAGGTCTTATTCAGATGGTATTAAGGAATTATTCAGGGTTTTTCAGGGATTATTCAGATTTTATTAAGAGGTTATTCAGGGATTGAGTTATTCTGTAGTTATTAAGAGATGTTTTCGGGGGTTAATCAGTAGTTATTCAAGATTCAAGTATTTATTTGTCACATGCTTAATTTGAGCAAGAAAAAGCATTGAAATAGGGATTGCAAATGCAACTCCCAGCTGTGCAAAGTTTAATAATAATTGAAAAGTAAGAAGATTGGATTAAATAAATAAAATAAAATAAAAAGTTTATGAAGAGGGGGGAATTATGCATTCATTCATTTGTATGGCTTGGGGGAAAAAACGTATTTTCAGTCACTTTTGAGAACGAAGCCACTTTCCAGAGGGCAACCATTGAAACATTATATGGCCTGGGTGATGACAGTCCTTTAAAATTGTATTTGCCCTTGACAGGCAACGCCTAGTGTAGATGTCCTGAAGTCCAGGGAGTGCAGTGTTGGTGATTTTCTCTGCACACCTGATGACTCTATGCAAGGCCTTCTTGTCCTGAGAGTTGCTATTTCCGTACCAGGTTGTGATATTTCCAGAAATAACAGACTCTATTGTTGCTGAGTAGAATGTTTTCTGCAGCTCTCTGGATATTCTGAATTTGTTCAACTTTCTAAGATGGTACAGACGCTGTCTTGCTTTTTTCACCAGGTTGGAGATGTGGGATATCCATGAAAGGTCCTTAGAGATGACTACTCCCATGAATTTAAAGTGACTCACTGTCTCCACCAGGGTACCATGGATGTTCAGTGGTGTGTGATGTAGCCTCTGCTTGTCCCTTCTGAAGTCAACCACCAATTCCTTTGTTTTGGCAATGTATAGTTCAAGGCTGTTGTCATTGCACCATGATGTCAGCATCTTAATTTCATTTAGGTAGGCTGTAACATCGTTGTTGGAGATGAGTCCAATCACTACTGTATCATCCGCAAATTTGACAATAGAGTTTGATTTGTAATTGGCTGTACCATCATGGGTGTATAGGGAATAAAGCAGGGGGCTTAGAACACATCCTTGGGGGGCACCAATGTTGAGAGTGACAGTATTTGACATGCAGCTCCCAATCTTCACCGCCTTTGGCCTGTCCGTCAAAAAGCTGAGAACCCAGGAGCAGAGAGATGTATTAAGACCTAGATGTTTGAGTTTGGTGACTAAAATATTTGGCACAATGGTGTTAAAGGCCGAGCTATAGTCAATGAACAGCAGGCGTGCGTAATTCCCCTTCCCTTCATCCAGGAGAGAGTGGTGTGGAGGACACGGAATATGGCATCATCAGTACATCTATTGGGTCGATAGGCAAACTGAAGGGGGTCTAATGAGCCAGGTGTTGATGAACATATAAAATCTTTTACAAATCTCGCAAAACATTTCATCACCACTGACGTCAAGGCTATAGGGTGGTAATCATTTAAGCTGGCTGGGTTGGTCTTCTTGGGCACAGGAATAATGGTGGATATTTTTAGGCACCTAGGAACTAAAGAGTGGGCTAGAGACAGATTGAAGATTGTAGTTAACACTGGTGCAACCTGGTCAGCACATGATTTTAACAACCGCCCAGGAATGCCGTCTGGGCCAGCGGATTCAGGGTTGATCAGTGTTAATTCTCTGCTCTCCAGGTGATCCTAGAGCTGAGAGAGAGACCGGATTGCTCTGCCAAAGCTCGGCGAGGACTCACCTTGTCCCTGCAGCTGTTCAGGGTCCTCAACCCTACCTCCGTCCTACCTGTCCCAGGGTAGCCCCCTCGATGACATCACACAGAGTGACCCCAATTCTGTCCTACCTGGCCCAGCGAGCCTGCTCCTGCGCCAGTGGAAACTGTCTCTCGTTGTGAGGTGTTTGTGTGAAGAGGCTTGTGGATTGGTAGTAGTACTGCTATGACCAGGCTACTTATTTGCATACACACTGAGTTAAACTGCATAGCGTGATGGAGGATCTTCCCGCGACCAAACGGTCAGGTTAAATTACCTTGACTTTCATAACTTTGTTGCAACTGTGGGGTAAATGCATGTGTTACAAAATATTGAGCCTTCCTGTGATGAATACGCAACACTTGATCACATTGGTTTACTTAAAGTGTCTGATATTTGCCTAGAAGAATATATTTGCTACGACAGGCCTATATTTTCTTCTATTTATTTTCGACAGAAAATCACAGGAAAACAATCTCCTTCCTAGGGTTGATCAGGTATTATGTTTCCCTAGACCTTGAGTTCTCTGTCTGTTTATTATGGAGGCCAGTCTCAAAGAATATGAGCAGCACAGTGGGATCAGTGGGGTGTACATATTATAGGGGTGCACCACAACCCTAGAACTAAACATAAAAGCAATATTTTTAAGGTGATTGTCCACTTCAAACTACCAGTGTATTCCGAGTTAATTGTGATTTAAGACTAGCAATGACTATGACAAGTATTGAAACATCAGAATCGTTTACCGCATGCAGGGTCCCGGATACAACACTGTTGGCAAAATAAATAATTATTTCTTATTTTCAAAAAGAAAAAAATTAACCAAAAAACTTAAAACATATAATAGGCAATGCATGCCATTACCTGTAGTCCTTCCACCAGACTCTGTACTCTGCAGACCGCCAACTGCCTGAAGTCTAGCACCGTCCCACACAACTGCCTCTATAAATTATATTTATATTATGCATGACATATTGTATATTCAGATGTGGATATATTTTTCATGTGTTTTCGACTGATTCCCCTCGACATTGAAGACATTGAGCCTGAAGAGCCCATTGTGGGTTTCCCGTATTGTTTCTGAAATGTACACTATTTTTTTTGTTCCTAAATGGCACTGGGACTGTATAATTGTTATTTTATTGAAAAGAAAACTGTTTATTAAACAACTCATTGTTTATTTGTTGTTCATTTATTGTTTACTTCCAATGTTACTAGTTATAGGGTTGTTTCATGAGGTCAAAGGTTTCGGTTCCGTAATGCATTTTCTGAACATCAGAATCAAATATCTTCTTATTGAAGAAATTACCCGGAATGCCTCACTTGTGCATGCAGAAATCGTTGCGGTTATTGTATAATGTAAGTACGATTTCTAGATTTTTTTTGTACTTTACAATATCACGTAGCTCAGATTTGTGTATGTTTGTGTTTGTATGTGTGTGTGTGTGTGTGTGTGTGTGTGTGTGTGTGTGTGTGTGTGTGTGTGTGTGTGTGTGTGTGTGTGTGTGTTTGTGACACTCACACACGCACACACACGCACACACACACACACACACACACACACACTCTCTCTGTGTTATTCTATAACGAAATGGGCATACGATGATAAAAACATATTAATCAACGTAAATAGCCTCTAATAAAATCTCAATGATTATGATCCCTGTGTGATATGAAATTTCAGTAGCCCTACTAATCATTGAATACATCATAATTATATAATGTTAATGTATTAAACAATTTTGTAACATGCAACAAGCATCCATCAATGCTATCGACCATATTATTAACTTTGCTTTTTCCACCAACACTCAACCTAATAGTATCGAACATTGCAGTTTCATACTGCATTGTTGTTTGAGTCATGGTTGTGGCTTATGCGCAGGCGCAATGAGGCACTTTAAATAAAGGACTGACGATGAATACCTCGTCATATGACGCAGGCTCCGCCCATCGCTAGGGTTTCGTAAAGAGTCACGTTGCGTTGCGGGCATGAAACAGCAGACAGACAGACGCACTCCATCCCTGCATCGCCAGCACACCTGAGTCGTTCCTCTCGTATCCATCATCAGGTAAGAAGGACTACAGCCTAGTTGTAAATGAGCTATAAGATAACTCTGGCCACCAAATGTTGTGCATGCCCCCTGTTAAATAAACGTATAAACTAAACGGAACTATAGGATTAACAGACATATTTCATCTTAATAAGGTAGCTTGGTGATGCAGCAATATATCTCAGTGGCATTTTTTTCCTTCGTTTTAAACTATTTTAAACGAATCGTTTATTTATATAAATAAAGGGTAACATCTGCTCTGCGACGCATGTCATTTTGCTTCATACAACAGAGAGACGATGGGCGAAACGAGTCACGACAAGGGTCAGTCGTGTTGGTTATATTAGTTGGCTGCTTCATTAACCATTTGTATTAGCTTACTTTACATACTTACTTATATATTCGTAAACATGAACATTTTCCTAAATCTGCGCTGGGAGGCCGGTGTCACTGGGAGGTGGGTGGGGTCTCTCTGGCTGCGCAAAGGCACGTAGACCATTTCTGGTGGCACGACTGGTCTTGACTTCAAATTCCATTGCATAATATTCATCAAAAGGGGTTGCTTTGCTTGGCATAGTCCAATGCAAAGGATGTCTGCTCGATATGTTGGCATGTATGCACACGTTGAAAACGTTTGGTGAAGTAAACAAGGGTAACCTCTACATCCAGGATTGTAGATTACGAAGAGGCAGGTGATCCTCTTAGTCCTGCTGGATCTCAGTGTTCCATATATAAACTGCAGCATCGCACGTCCATGCGATCCGTGATGGGACACTCAATATCGTGACAATGCCATTCCGCATGCACACACACACACACACACACACACACACACACACACACACACACACACACACACACACACACACACACACACACACACACACACACACACACACACACACACACACACACACACAGACACACACACACACGCACACGCACACGTCAGCTTCCGGAAGATAAAAGCTCTTCAAACTAAAGGATTATAGCAACAATTCACAACAGATATATTCCACATTCCACACATTACGCCAAAGTTGGGCCCACCACAATGCAGACAACATTAACAAGAGCAGCATAGCAGGTCCAATAATGGTGCTGATAATAATGCTTGGAGTCGGAAGTAGCCTATGTATCTGGACTTCCATAAAAAAACCCACAGAGTGCTAACAATAAATGAGAAAGTTTGAATCAGGGTTCGAAGGGCCAAGGGATACGGCAACATTGGGATTGGAATATGGTACAAAACAATGTTAAACTGACCCACAAACCGCTGTGCCAGGGGGAGCAGCTTGTGAACTGAATGTAAATGAACAGGCTGGCTAGGGGCCATGTCTCTCATTGTTTGATGTAATGAAGACTGGCAGGCCGGTTCATCTGAAGGCGATTGCATAATCTCTCTGTTTCCCTCTCTCTTTCTCTCACACTCTCCCTCTGGTCTCTTTGCCATCTTGATTCTATTATAAATCGTTTTAATTTCACAGATAAATTATTACACAAATGCTCAATCTTTTTCTCTCGGTCTCTTTCAGTAAGTCTGTCGGTCTCTCTCACACTCTGTGTTTTTCTCTCGCTCTGTTTCTCTCCGCCTTTCATGTGGTCCCTCTGACTCGTTCTTTTATCTGTCTCTCTGTGTGTCTCTAATCGCTGTAGCTACACAGTCAGTGTGTATGGAATTACGCAACTGATTATTAACGGTTGAGCGAGGGAGAGGAAGCCCATTGCCATTGGCCGTGTGTTATGACCTAGGCTACTGGGATGTGTTCTACAGCCTCAGACTCTTGAGATGTGCAGAGAAACATAGAAATATATGTTACTATTCAGACGTATGTACATTCATATATCTTTGCCTCATACATAAATACAAAATCTAAAAAAGTTGTAAACAAAATGTGTACAAAAAAATCCATAGAAATAAAAATGGTAAATATAAATCAATATGAGGGAACCAATCCCAGTCGAGAATAATAGACACACAAAATGATGATGATGAATGTAGATCCGGTGTCTTGAATTACATGAAGTAATTGAATCGGACAAGGTCTGGAGAGGGGGTTGTATTACAACATGATAATGAATCAGCAGTGCTTGGGAATTAACAAGTCCTCCATTTTGTGGCGGTTTGATTTCAAGTCATCGCAAGTCACAGCAAAATATCAGCCAGCAACAGGAGATTAACCAGTGACTAGAATTGTTCAATTTATCAATTTAACCTATATACAATTTATCATGTATATAGGTTAACCAGTAAAGGTAATCAAACCACTAAAGGTAATCTAGTAACTAGAGCTAAACCAGAATAGAGGTAAACTAGTAGATGTTAAGCAGTATAAGGGGTTTATCAGTATAGTGGTTAAACGGTAACTGACCAGTAGAGACCTTAAACCAGACGGTTTATGGCTAGAGGTTAACCATGAACTATCGGATAACAGAGGTTACCCAGGAGAGGTTAACCGGTAACTAGAGGTGACCTAGTACCCAGTGTAAGCTCTCCATCTCCTGTGGTTATGTCCTCAGCCAAGATGACTCACCAGTTCCCCGCCCTCACCCCGGAGCAGAAGAAGGAGCTCCAGGAGATCGCCGAGAGGATCGTCGCCCCGGGCAAAGGCATCCTGGCAGCCGATGAATCCACCGGTACCTTCACCTCTCTCTCTGTCTCTCTCTCTCTCTCTCTCTCTCTCTCTCTCTCTCTCTCTCTCTCTCTCTCTCTCTCTCTCTCTCTCTCTCGCTCGCTCTCTCGCTCTCTCGCTCTCGTAAAGCCTCCCCTACGAACAAGATGCGTTGGGCAGCGCTGTGTGTTCTTATTAATAATACAGAATTGTCATATTACATATTATAACTGTAGTTATTTTCGTATTATTGTTGAATGCTACACAATAAATGAGGATACTTCCCTTTGTCACTATTGGTTAACATGGTAATGTGAAATTAATTATTATGTCTGTACAAAAAATGCGACAATTCTGTTAATTTCAATTGCCTAGAAAGGATGTGCATCTTGCTTTGCGTTTATTTGCATTTATAATTAATAATATATATTTAATAATAGATAATTTTGCCAGAGTATATAACTTCTGTTCTATATTATATTTAATATAAAGTGTATTTAAGGAAGTAAGACTGGCAACTCGGAGTAATAAACCTTCAGGGACAGAGCTGCTCACCAGTGTTTGATATCCACATGTGGTCTGTAACCCCGGTGTGAGTGCGTCCTAGCAGCACCATGCCTGCATAGCATAAAGCAGTGTCGTGTGTACGTCCACAGGGAGCATGGCAAAGCGCTTCAACCCCATCGGTGTGGAAAATACTGAGGAAAACCGCCGGCGGTACCGCCAGCTCCTCTTCACCGCGGACGAGCGCATCGACAGCTGCATCGGCGGCGTGATCTTCTTCCACGAGACCCTGTACCAGAGCAGCGACGACGGGACCGTCTTCTCCAAGCTGATCCAGGACCGAGGCCTGGTCGTGGGCATTAAGGTACACCCCCGCCCCTGCTCGTGAGGCTCTCTCAAAGCCTGGGGCTCACTCTCTATCTCACTGCCGCCCCCTTTCTCACGCAGAAAAGCAGAGAGTGAGAAGAACACTCCCTGCAGATCTCTCTTACTTAGCTGCCTTTAGCTTGGTTATAAACATACACACATACGCACAGATGAATGCAGCATGGAGAACTGCATAATTAGGCTGGGATCTCATAAATATCACATGAAGGGGAAAGTTGCGGTGTTGATTTATAGTACTTGTGTTACCATGTTCAAGGTATATTCACTGTATTTACTCCCACCAGTCTTTGTATTTACGTCAAGTGGCCTCATAAAAACAACTCTTGACTAACAAGGTAGTATTTATGGGTAACCTTTGTTTATCTTTCTGCAGGTGGACAAAGGTGTTGTGCCCCTTGCGGGGACTGACGGGGAGACCACCACACAAGGTAACCCCGGGACCACCAAACACACTCCAAGTCACACACACATCCACGACATGATGTCTAACGTGTTTGCTTCCCTCCAGGTTTGGATGGGCTGTCTGAGCGCTGCGCCCAGTACAAGAAAGATGGCGCTGACTTCGCCAAGTGGCGGTGTGTGCTGAAGATCTCCGAGAACACACCCTCTGAGCTCGCCATCATGGAGAACGCCAACGTCCTAGCACGCTATGCTAGCATCTGCCAACAGGTTCGTTTTGGTGGCTTTGTATCTTTTTCATAGAAAATATCCTGCTAGCTTGATATGTTGCTAGCTTGCTAGTGAGGTCTTTGTGGCGTAGAATCAGCCTACAATGGTATCTTGCTGCCTTGCTATTTTGGGATCTTTTCAGCTTGGTATCGTGCTGATTTAGGGGATTCAACTCTTGCTATTTTATCCTCAAATCTAAGTATTCTTTTCACTGGGCTTCAAATCTTTCTATATTGGTATATTGTATGCTGTTGTCTAATTTCATGGGTTGTGAACTGGCTCCTGACTTCTAGAACGGGATTGTCCCTATTGTGGAGCCTGAGATCCTTCCCGACGGAGAGCATGACCTCAAACGCTGCCAGTACATCAGTGAGAAGGTGAGCTTCTTCACAAATCGTTTGTCATATGGATTTATCTGGACAGACGTTTCAAGGAAAGGGCAGCGCAGGACACCGTATACACACACACACACCACACACTCATGCACACACAGACACTCACACACGTGCGTACAAAGAAAACAGCAAGATCAATCTCGCATCCCGCAGTGTCGTGATACTGATATCCCCCCATTTTTTTTAATCTCAATGATGTATTCTCCTGGTAAAAAAATTTAATAAAATAAACATTTCAAACTCTCACGTCATGTACAATCCACAATCTTGCCCTCAGACCCCCCCTTCTCCCTCTCCCACACAAGGCTGTGCTTTATTTCACTATAGTTAGGTAGGTTGCTGCCTTAGCTGTTGTTACACTTATTTCACTACGGTGCTTCTGTAAATTAACACAATTTTCAGCTGTTTGTTATTATTATTTTCAACGAACCAATAGTAGTTGAAATGCATTTTTTAAATGTCAATGTACTTTGAGCCCTGAATAACAGTAAAAGCTTTTGAATAATTGATTTGCATGCATAGTATACTATACTTTCCATTGAACAATTACCCCTGTAACCCGTCCGCCTCCTCCTCCCTCTGTTCCGGTAGGTGCTTGCGGCCGTCTACAAAGCGCTGTCGGACCACCATGTGTACCTGGAGGGTACGCTGCTGAAGCCCAACATGGTCACAGCTGGACACTCCTGCCCCCACAAGTACAGCAACGAGGAGATCGCCATGGCAACCGTCACAGCCCTGAGACGCACGGTTCCCCCCGCCGTCACCGGTGAGTCATGTGCTTCGTCCGACAGGAAGTCAATTCCTAAAGTTAAAGATGAGGCAAGGGTAGGCTTACTCCGCCGTACTAACACTGTGTGTGTGTGTGTGGGGGTCGCCCCGGTGGCTCAGCGGGTAGAGCGGGTACCATTAAGGCCCTGTCCTTACTGCAGGGACCAGGGTTTGATTCCGGCCCGTAGTCCTTTGCTGCATGTCTTCCTCTCTCTTTCCCATATTTTCGTGTCTCACTCTACAATTACAAGGGGAAAACCTTGAAAAATAAATCTTTAAAAAAAAACTGGTGTGTGTGTGTGTGTGTGTGTGTGTGTGTGTGTGTGTGTGTGTGTGTGTGTGTGTGTGTGTGTGTGTGTGTGTGTGTGTGTGTGTGTGTGTGTGTGTGTGTGTGTGTGTGTGTGTGTGTGTGTGTGTGTGTACATTATATCGTGGATGATGTCTCTATCCCCAGGCGTGACCTTCTTATCTGGCGGCCAGTCAGAGGAGGAAGCCAGCATTAACCTCAATGCCATCAATACCTGCCCCCTGGCCAAGCCCTGGGCTCTGACCTTCTCCTACGGCCGCGCACTGCAGGCCTCCGCCCTCAACGCCTGGAAGGGAGAGCTGGACAACGAGAAGGCCGCCACCGAGGAGTTCATAAAACGGGCCGAGGTGCGTTGGTGGGAGTGCGATAGGATTAGAAAGACGACTGTCACCAAAGGCCCAATCCCATTTCTACCCCCTACCCCTTCCCCTTACCCCTCCCCCTTGCATTGAAGGGGTAAAGGGAAGGGGTAGAAATGGGATTGGGCCTTAATGTCCTCTTTAGATGGGATTTCATCGCCAAGTCTGTAAATGTATAAATAACAGCACCGTTGGCGTCGGACCTACTTTGAAGGTTAACAAAGCAATGTACTAAAAAATAAGTATATACTATACTTATTTTTCTGAATAAGTATATACTAAACTTATTTTCTACATTTTCTAATATCCCATAATAATAACATCCTATCGAACTTTGGACTTCAGCTCGTCTTTAAAAATATCTGTTTTTTCACTGTTGTTTACCATGTTTCTCTCCGTGCCCCCTCCAGGCCAACAGCCTGGCTGCACAGGGCAAGTACGAGTCCTCTGGCAGCGGCAACGCGGCGGGGCAGTCCCTCTACGTAGCCAATCACGCCTACTAAGCCAGCCCAAAGGACTACTACATGCTGCTGTGACCACACCTATGGTCCTACCTGCTCCGCTCCTCCACTCCAACCCCAACTCCCCTCTCTATAACCAGCCTGCTCGGTCTACCGTACTTTAGAGTTTAAAAATACCATTGTTAAACGTGTGAGCTTAACACATAATGTGAAACAACAATGGTGATACATACCAAACAAACAGCAAGGGGAAGAGGCTGTGTTTTCTGTTACTCTGAGGACACAAGAGATCCTGGTGGCAACTGTAAAAGTGATGTTATTTAATGTGTGTGAGCAGTGATTGGGTTTTTAAAAGTCAAAGGGGATTGAGCATGTTGGGAATGGTTGATTTTTGCTTTGTTGAAGAAAATGAAACCGAGCACATACTGTAGGTATGTTTACCTTTCTCGTAGACCATTATAGATGACGATTGCGTCGATGCAGGTGGTATTTCATCTTGGTGTTTTGAGAATGAGAATGCAGTTGTGGTTTGTTGACACGTGACACTACACATCTGTCCTGCAGTGGAGCCAGTGGATTGGTTACGAAAGTCAAGTTAGAGCGGACCAGATTTTAAGAACAGCCAATGAGATTAACTGCAAATAGTTGAATTTGCTGATTTACCTAATTTATCAGAGAATGTCTGAGTAAGATTGCTTGAGTGACACAGACACACAGTGTAGGTTTAACTAGAGACAGCTGTAGCTCCAGCAGCAACAACTTTACGTCAAAATGCTCAATCATTCATCTTAACGTTTCTGTTTGTCTAATCCTTAAAATGCTTATTAAGGAACTGTATTGTGTGTCTGTTCTAAATGTAACAAGAGATATACATTATCTATTAATCCATGTATTCGGTTGTGAAGCTATCAATATTTTGTGGTGCTGGTGTTTTAGTCCACTATTGACCCTTCACTGAGACGACGGCTTCTGCTGTCACCTGTCACCTGTCACCTGTCACCTGTCACGTGGGGTTCGGGGGGGAAACAGTCACTGCCTGTTGGAATGTTCTATTGTTTGTGTTGATATTGTTCTTTGAGCACTTGGTGTGTAAAGTAGTGGAGAAAAAAATTAAAAATACAAATAACTACACATGTTTGATGTGCAATCGTTCTGTCTTTCTGAATGGGCATTTTAGTTTAAGTATTTCATTGCTTGTATCAATATCTACAATATAGATTATTTTAACATTATTTATCATCCAACGACTCAAACCATAAATTGTAGATTTAATTTGTAGATATTTTGATTGAGCCAGGAATACGACAGCTCATCCGCTGGAGGGCGATGTTTGCTGAACAATATGACGTGTATCCGGGACAATGGGTGAGTTCGATTTTCACTCCGCCATAGTCTGCGTGAAACCCGAACATCCCATTTTGTTCTAGATAAAGTTAATTCAGCACACTCCTCCGAAGAAAATATACATCCTGATTTTATATTTTACATTTATATCCTCTATTTTGAATTAGAGCTTTTTAACAACATTCAACATCCGTTTTAACAACTCTTTATAGATCACGTGATGTTTTTTTCCCCGTCTTGAAGTTAAACCAACGCCCCTTTTCACCGCACAGACAGAATGGCTACCGCGGAAGTGGGTGAGTGAAATCCCAATTGCTTATTGCTTTTATTTATGTTCTGCATACTTATGTGATATATATCTACAAGGATATTGTAGTACATTAGCAGTTCTAGGACTTGCACTGAAAAAGTTTTGCGGGGGAATGGTTAGTCAATTGTTTTTTCTTAGTAAACCATATTAACACCTGCTATTCCCTTAGCTGCAGATTTATACATGGCATTTTCAGACCCGTACATTAAGTATAAAATAAACGCATTTGCGTGCATTCTATCGATCATCATCTGTTGTATTTTCTATTACTCTTTCTTTTCATTCAATTCATAAAACCACATATAATTACATATTTTAGGTTAAAAAAAACATGGTTCTGGTTGTAATGGTAAATCTGGTTGCTTTGAATATCTATCTATCTATCTATCTATCTATCTATCTATCTATCTATCTATCTATCTATCTATCTATCTATCTATCTATCTATCTATCTATCTATCTATCTATCTATCTAAACAGAACGCAAACGAGGCCAGCTTGCTGCCCTGTCTATAGCGGTGGTGGTGGTCTTGGTAGGGGTCCCATTATGGTGGCGCACCACAGAAACATACAGAGCCTGGCTTCCTGTCAACCAGATCAATGAGTTGGCTGAGCTCCAGGTTTGTCTGTGTTACCGATCAATGGCTCACTGGACACGTTATGTTCATCCGTCGTCCAACGTCTGCATGCATTGGCTCTTCTCATCTGGTTGGAAATGGTTCCACAGCTGCAGCTGAGTGTTGACGTGGAGGTGGTGTTCTCTCGTGGGACGCTGACGCCGGAGCAGCAGAAGAAGGTTCCATTTACACGGACACAGGAGGAGGCCCAAAAAGTGGATGGTGATGACGGCGTTCATCGGTTTGCAATTACTGTCGGATCAATTAGGTAGCATGCTCCTCTCTCTCAGTGTACTTATATTCTGCCTCTTGTCATTTGACAGATGACACAACCTTGCGGTACCGTTATGAGTCAAAGTATCGTACGGCTAACATCATGGAGGAAGATGCCCTGAAGCAACCCACTGCAGCAGGTACGATTTACTCTTCTGCCTTTAGCACAATTTCACACTAGCTGTGTGACATTTGTGTGCTCACACGCAAATCATCCATGTAATGGATGACAATATATGCTTACCAAGTGTGTTAGGGTACCAAGCAGGATGCCACCTAAGAATTCTGAATGAGATCCTTGCGAGAGACCACTCTGGTGATGATACCCTCTCTGTTCTCCACATAGAGGCCGATCTCTCTCTGCATACCCTCAGTGCCAGTCCTTGCGGATCGGTTGTGGTTTACGTGATTCCAGAAACATCTGTTCTTCTGCCTCAGGTACAAATAACCTCTGCTCTTTCTTTTCACGTGCACTTTCAATACCTGAGTTCTCAACTGAAAAGAAAATACTGTTATTATCATGACATTAACAATCTATAATACATTTAGGTGATTTTGTTGATGCTTTTATCCAAAGCGACTCACAACCATTCATTAACAGAATCACACACCTACAGGGCGTGGACGTGTACATCGGCCATCGCCGGACCGCCGTTCTGCGCATGGGCGCTCCGATGAGCGTGGGCAAGAACCACAAGCAGCTGCTGGCCCACCTGGAGCCGCGCATCACACAGGTGGTGCAGGTGATGTCGTTCAGTCACACCGACATCACGGCCGCCCTCAGTGACAGAGTCCGCCTCAGCCCTGGGAGCAAGGAGAGCTTGGCTGACAGCATGAGGTCCTTCAAGTCCAGTCCTGGTAAGATATTATACGGAGGGGTGCACATAACTTTTTCTTTTTCAGTGAGTTCCTCAGGTGAGTACCAGGAGACGGTGATTGGTACTCACTCCACGCGTAGCGTTGATTTAATTACACCTGACGTTATGAAACTTCCTCTGTTTCACAAAGGAGATCCCATTTTCAATGCACAACTTCTGTGTTTTTGGCTCCAGCTGAATGTTTAATAAAACTGCAGCAGCTTGACCACGCAGCGAATGAATGCCTCACAGTAACGGACGTTGCGATCGGCTGATTTTGCGCAGTTCTCCAGTGTGCGCGTGGTGCACAGCGCACATGAGCGCACGTGTCAGTGCACTCATCATTCTTGTTGAGCCACGGCACTTCTTGGAGACAAAAAAAAATAATAATCTTCTGCTTGTCTACTTTGCCGAAACACCAAAGTAGACAATCTACACGTGTGGTTTTGTTTTGATGACCTGCAGGTTAGGTACGCAAAAGTATGGTAATAACACAAGTGACGTTACGCATCCCTGATTATGGGCGCGCATGCATGCCAGTTATGTGCACCCCTGATTATACGCACCTATGATACCTAAGGTGTTGTATGGGGAGGCCGTAGATGTACTGGTGGCTCAGTAGTTCCCTCCACTCCTTTTCTTTTTGTAGGCATTACTGAGATGCTTTGTATCAAGATATATTAGATCAAAGTGTTTGTTATGACCAAAGTAGATGGCTGTGATTATTGTCCACACTGAGTATTGGTGGAGTAGAAGCTAAATCTATTCTTCATTTTTGTTCATGAAACGCTATAGGTTATGAGATAACGTTCAGCCTGCTGAATCCTGACCCAAAGTCCCATCGCCTAGACTGGGATATTGAGGGTGCTGTACACAGCTATATCCAGCCTCTGCTCACTAAACTGGCCCCTCTGGCTAACTTCAGCATCGACTCACAGGTGTGTGCCCATGCCTTCCTGCATGCATGCGTGTGTGTGTGTGTATGTGTCTGTTTTCCAAACAAGTGCGTAGGTAAATCACTCAGGTTTGACGTGTCCCCCACCCTCTGTACTTCTAGATTTTGTACTACGCCATGCTGGGGGTCAACCCTCGGTTTGACAGCAGCCTGGAGGCCTATACGCTGAATGCAGACAGCCTCGCGCATGTCATAAACCCTGTGGAGGCTAGGCTTGGTAAGACTCGTTCTCTCTCAAGGACACAAGAACATTGAATCTCCGAAGGGCTTTGAGAGGACTCCAATTCTACTTCAACATTTCCTCCAGGCTCCAATGCTGCGTCGTCCAACCCAGTGCTGAACTTCCTGCTCTATGTCCCTGATGCCCACCACTCCCCACTCTACATCCACGACCACCAGAAGCAGCCGGTGGCCTCCAACGCTTTCCACTCACCTCGCTGGGGAGGGATTATGGTCAGGACTTTTCAAATGCACTATAGACATCGTACCCATCCTCTCAAAACCTATGAGACAATATTTCTGTTAGTGTTAAGATTGGTTGTTTATAGAATTTTTGGATTGATCGAAAATACCCCCCCCCCCCCCCCCCCCCCCATGTTGTATATGCTGAACCAGTGATTTCCCCTTTTGTAGCAGTGGTTCTGTGAGTTGTTAACCTAAGATTTTTTTTTTTTTTTAAAGAGCCCTTCAAATGGTTACTTCTGGTGTGATTGTTTTGAAAAAATGTAGATTGAGATTCCAAATATGACATAACAACCAACAGAGTCACGGTATCTGCTGAGACCAGATCATGCGATGGTGCACATAGAGGAAACACTGGCTGACCTCAGGCTTCCACTTTGTCTTACAGGTGTACAATGTAAACGACTTGTACGGAAGAGGGGAGACCCCACTCCCGGTGAACATCAACATTAACATGGAGAAAGTCATGGGGGTGTTCCTCGCACAACTTCGGTAGGGCTATTCATACGATGGATGTGTGGAACTCTTGTAGCCCTAAATTATAACCCAGCCGCATCCCCCCACCTGTGTATTCTAACCCTTGTGCACACATCTCCACACATTCTAACCCATGTGTGCACCTGCACTTGTATCAGACTGATGCTGGGTGTGCAGTCTTCCCCGGCGCCCCCTGGCTTCCTGGTGGAGCCGTGTGGCGGTGCGGGACTGGCTGACTGGGAGCTGGATCGGCTCATGTGGAGCAGGACGGTGGAGAACGTTGCCACAGCAACCACAACCATCACTTCACTGGCCCAGCTCCTCGACCAGATAGGCAACATTGTTATTAACGACAACATCGCCTCGCAGGTGATGAAATAAAAGTTTTGTTCTTTATCATTTGCTGGATCCGTCAATTTATTTTATTATATAAATAACAAACTTGGGTTACTCTTGCACATATGCTTGTATATTATCATTTGATACTATGTTTGTCATTATATTCTGTATCTGTTATCTAATATTTTGTTGTGACAGGTGTCCAGCACCGTCACCTCTCTACAGCTGGCTGTGGCAGAGCTGGAGGCTGGGAACCTGGGCTTCGCTCTGCAGTACAGTAAAGAGGCCATCTTAGCCTCAGAGAGGGCCTTCTTCGACCCCTCCCTCCTTCACCTCCTCTACTTTCCAGACGACCAGAAGTTTGCCATATACATCCCACTCTTCCTGCCCATGTGTGTTCCTATATTGTTGTCACTGATCAAGATTGCATCTGAGGCCAGACAGAGACGCAAGTTGAAGCAGAGCAAGAAGGACTAAGAAGGACTCGAGCAGTGTGAAGGACTTATGACAGTCTGAAGACCAGAGTTTTCTGACTGGTCTTCATATTTAAAACTTTCTTAATGGGATGAATCCTGGGAAGGAAAGATAACTAAACTGTTAAGCCACTTTCAGCATGGATTGTATTATGTTTCTGTTTATAAGGGAGCGGTTATTTTTATTTATTATATTATTTGCAAGATTGAGCGCACATAGCCTATGTCTGACACTGACCTAGGCCAGAATTATTTTTTTCTATATGCAATGGTTTTATGTATTTGAAATTTCAAATGATTCAAAGTAAAACAAATAATCAACTTTTAATTTAGGCATGTATCTCAAGCTGCTGTCTTTATGTGTTAATATTAAACTTGCATACATACAGAGTTAAATGTTTGTGAAGCACTGCTTTGTAATCTGAATGCTGGCCCTGCATTACCAACATGCATCTTTCTAAATTGAGTAAACATACACCATCTTTCCCTGAAATGCATCTCAGAAAACGGAAGTTTGCTTAAGGCATTTTTAAGCAACAAAACAAAATCCATTGTGAACCACCTCTACTCTATCTAACAATGGGAGATTTAAATTCAGAATTCTGATTCGGCAGGCGGGAAGACTGCTATAGGGTTGGTGACGTAAACGCTCAAGCATTAATCTGATTGGTTGCGGCTTAAAGCTAAGGAAATTGCAAAGCTAACCTGAAGGTAGCTATTTTAAAGCGGTCTCGACCTACCACGAAGTAAGCAATTTGCAACGAACACTCGTCTTTAAATGTGGATACTATTTCACGACAGATAATCAAACGTTTTTTTATTAAGGATTTCTCTCAGATCAACCGTAATATCACCTTTTACGCTTTAGCTAACTTAGCGCAGTCCGGATCAACGGCATGGCTGAAGTAGTACGGGGACCAGCAGGAAACAACGATTGTCGGATTTATGTCGGGAATCTCCCTCCCGATATCCGTACTAAAGACGTTGAAGATGTATTTTACAAATATGGAAGTATCCGAGATATCGATCTGAAGAACAGAAGAGGCGGACCCCCGTTTGCCTTTGTGGAATTCGAGGACTCCAGGTGAACAGAAACTAACGTGCTACCAAACGATATCTCTGTGTATAACAACTCTGGACTCACTAAGTTGGCCTATAATAATGGGTGCTCATTATGAACGGTCTGTGGCAACATTTTCTATAGATTTGGTTTAAAATTGGGTGGCTAACGTTTTTATTGTGATCAATGCTCCCACTAAGGGTTAAAATACCAACTGGGCAGACCAATTGCTGAATGACTGAGCAACAAAGATTCATCCGCTTCCTTTACCAGGGATGCAGAGGATGCGGTCCATGGACGTGATGGTTACGACTACGATGGCTATCGTCTCCGTGTCGAGTTTCCAAGAAGCAGCCGGGGGGGCAACAGAGGAGGAGGAGGAGGAGGTGGTGGTGCTGGTGGTGGTGGTGGCGGGGGATCACTGGGAACAGCAAGGGGGAGATATGGTCCCCCCTCACGACGTTCAGAGTACAGAGTAATTGTGTCAGGTGAGTGTCTCTGAACCAGTATTCCTCCGTAGGATTTCTCAATCAGAATTATGTTTTTTAAATCCAGCTTGCTATCTTTACAGGTCTACCACCCAGTGGAAGCTGGCAAGATCTGAAAGATCACATGAGGGAGGCAGGTGATGTATGTTATGCCGATGTGTTACGCGATGGTACCGGCGTGGTGGAGTTTGTACGGAAAGAAGACATGAGCTATGCCGTCCGCAAGCTTGATAACACAAAGTTTCGTTCACACGAGGTAGGTTGGGGCTGTGGCTTAACTTTATCTCAACAAGCAATAGATCTGGAACTAGGCAGTGTTTTGGAGATGAAACGGAAAGTCCTTAAGAGATTGGAAGGTGGCCCTTTTGAGGAAGGAAGGTGCTAATGCGTATTGTTAATTGTTATGAACCTCAGCCCCTATGTTCCGTATGTGTATTATCTATTGTAATGCGTCTGTTCGGTTGGGACTGTGTAGGGAGAGACGGCATACATCCGTGTGAAGGTGGATGGTCCCCGGAGCCCCAGCTATGGAGGCTCGCGCTCTCGCAGCAACAGCCGCAGCCGGAGCAACAGCGGATCACGCCGCTACTCTCCACGCCGCGGACGGGAGTCTCCACGTTACTCCCCTCGCCGCTCTCGCTCTCGCTCCTAGACCGGCGAGACATGGGGAAATCACGACAATGACCCCCCCCCCTTCATTGACCATCTGCTGTTGAACCTTCTTCTCTGGTTGTTTCTTTTGTTTCCCCCTTGTGTGTGTGTGTGTGTGTGTGTGTGTGTGTGTGTGTGTGTGTGTGTGTGTGTGTGTGTGTGTGTGTGTGTGTGTGTGTGTGTGTGTGTGTGTGTGTGTGTGTGTGTGTGTGTGTGTGTGTGTGTGTGTGTGTGTGTGTGTGTGTGTGTGTGTGTGTGTCCCATCATCTCTCTTGCCTTCCCTCTCCTGACTAATATCTCACCAGTGTGCATAGCCCTAGTAGTCTAACTTGTCTCTCCCCTTTCATACTGACCTTTTCAGTACCAAATCCACCAGCTGATTGTAATGTTACCCTGCTGGTCTTTTGGACTTCACCAGATGTTTTCAAATTTCAATTTTGATGAGGTTGCTCCGCTTTGTTAACGCTTTGTTTATACCGTTACTTTTTTTTATCTTGGCCATGCATTTTAGTGTTTATGAACTGCTGTACTTTGACCCTGTCATGTGTATCTCTCTGTAGAGTTCAGAGGAGCAGGATAGCATGGGGAACAGGAATTAGGATTAACAGGAGGAGGAGGAATCAAAAAACGAACCAATGGTATGACACCTGTGGCCTCCGAAGGCTAGCCGAAGATATTTTCTACAGCTTTCCTTTTTATTTCCTTTTTTATTTTTGACCCACAAAGTCTACAAAAGCGTTATGTTGTGGTGGCTAGAGTTACTTCTGCATGCTTGTTTAATTGTTGAATATATGAACTGTGCCCACCAGGATACAAGACAATGCTTCTGCACACCAGTCCTGCATCCAAACACCTAGAATGCATTGCTCTGTTTTGCCAGGGTGGTGTAATCAAACTCAGTTCTAAATACTAGTGTTGTTCGAAGACCATTTGGTCTGTGGTTTTCTTGCTTGTTTTGCTAATGGTTAAGTAGCAACTGTCAATGTGGCATCATTAGTAGATATATTTTAATATATCATTCTAAGTTTGCCCCCCCCCCCCCCCCCCCCTAATGTAGGAAAATGATCGAATTTATTTTTGAATGTCTTTAGTGTGGTGTGACTCTAACTGGCCTCCTTCTCTTTGGTTCTGCTGGTATTAAGGTTCGGACGGGGCTCAGTGCTTCCCACTCTGGAGCTGGATCAGGATTCAGGATCAGATCAGGATTAGGATTAGGCTTCAGGATGGATACATGGAGCATTTTACTGGGAGAAGATCCCGACCCATGGCCCGAGCCAACCGGAGTTATTATAGCAAAGGATCTTTTCTCTAATTGGCCTTTTAAAAATAACCCCCACAAAAATCTTGTTTTTGCGTGTGTCTGGGACATCAGCGACCCAATCACAGAAGTCTTCCAGATGAGGCAATTTTTTTTTTCCTGATCCTTTTTTTAAAATGAAAGAGGGAGAGAATGTGGAGCATGGCTGGGATCATAACCAGGAAGCAGGCTGGACCCACGCACATAAGGAGAGCGGTAAATAGAGTGGGTTATCAGAGGGAGGGGGGTGTGTCATTGATGTGGTTTGCCATCTTTTTTTTTTTTATTCTTTCCCAAGCAGGTTTGTGCTGTGGAGAAGTTATGTTCTGATGATCATTCAAAGATAAAATCTTAATCTCAAAAATAAAAGTTACATTTATTGTATAACATGTTTGCATTCTTGGTAATTTGTTATCCATGTATGATAAAGTGACAAAACGCTAGCTCCACTTTCAATTCTAGGAAAAAACTCTAACCCTGAACCCTAACCTAACCCTAACCCTTGAAATACATTTTCAAGGATTTAAGTGTGTCAAAACTACTGCCCTTGCGACATTCGTATCCTAATAACTAAATATGCATTAAAGGAAAAAAAATTAACAGGCCTGTTTTAATTGGTACTTTAAAGACAAAACATCAGTGCTTGATTTGACTGTATTCACACATAGCCGGGTAAAGTAATGTACAAAAATACTACTGTAGAGTTAGTGTGCAATACTGTATTGCATGTAATGGATCAAAAAATAGCTGAAATTAACAAAACATACCTATCCTGTATATATTCAGGAATACACTATAAGGTGTAAAATTATGTTAACCTATAATCATTTGAGCTCATACCGATGTTAAGTATGGTGTCTCGAGAGACTTAATCGATGTTATTGATTGTCAACTGGATCCAATCTCACGATAAGGAGGAAGGAATGGTGCATTCTGGGTGGAAATAAGATGCGGGCAGTAGCCCGCTAGTGAAAATCGCGAAAGATCTGGTGGAGTATTAATTTCCTCCAATCAGAAGGTTGATGTAACGCGGGGGGCGGGGCAGATACAAACGTAGCATGTCACAGCATAAATGAGCGACAAACGGGCTGTGCATTTCTAGACAAGACGTTATACACCGAACTTCAGTAAAAATAAAAAAAGGTAAGCTTTGTTTTCTGTGTCATTAGGGGCAATTGTGTACCTGACTAGAGATGCGACCATATGAAGGTATCCTCGTGTTTAGTGGAAAAGAGTGGTTCATTGAATTGAGTCGTTGCATTGCGTAGACTTTATCAAAAACACAAGGCGGTATCATCGTATTGCGTGGTCATGATTAAAGTTATACATGCCCAGGAGCGTAGAAGTACTTGGAACGACGAGCGTTTTCTTGCCCTAATTAAATCCGCATGTATACTATTGAATAGCATTTAATTGTGTGTAGTGAGATATCTATAGCCCGTCAAAGTGGTATTGTGCGTGGGCAGGTGGTCCACACGGATAGCAGGAACATGGCCTCATGTGTACCCTTTCCAGTATTGTCTGCTTTAAACCACTGGTCAGTCTTTGTAAATGTAGATTCTTTGCATTATTTGCCAAATTTGTTATTATAGTTGGAAATCCCCCACAAACGACACTTTTTGGATCCCGGAGTTGATCCGATATGTTCCCATAGATTGCAGAAACCATGCAACCTACACACTTTCGCAAGTTCAATACTCCCAAGATGACCCATGTTTAGTCTATGTCGACCTTATCCATTCATCATATGCATCGTTGGGCTCTATGAAGGCCAATGCTTTATTATTGGGCAGTTTATTTAAAACATTTTGTAAATGAGTCGAACAGACCGGTATGGTAACCATTATACCTCCACTGTCTTTTTGAAGACGTTCTTGTCATTACATGTGCAGTCTGGTAGACCTAAAAACTGGACGATGCGCAGTCTCTGTCCAACCCAATACTAATATCAAAGTCAGCATTCAATCACAACAACCCTAATCAATAGTCTCATTCTAAGCAACGTTCACGGTAACCCAAGTACACCATTGCACCATAGTTTGGGTGTTTTCTTATGAAATGTGGTAATTGGGGACATTTGGAAGGGTGTGGGTATCCAAGGGCTCTAGACAAGTAGGTTAAAAGGGATTCTTCCAATGGCTTGTGTTTTACAACCCACAGGTCATCTACATTCAGTGACGCATCTAAGGTTGAGTGGTATCTCTTCTAAAGATGGGGTCATCACCTCAAATCCTTTTGAACTGTTCTTTCTCTGTCTATGTAGAGCCACCATGACTGACCGGAAAGCAGTGATAAAGAATGCCGACATGTCAGAAGACATGCAGCAGGACGCAGTGGACTGTGCCACGCAGGCCATGGAGAAGTACAACATTGAGAAGGACATTGCTGCCTATATTAAAAAGGTGGGTTGACTGCCACTATCAATCACCACACTTTTCCTATTTCGTAATGTTCCTATGAAAGGCTCTCCGTACCTCCATCAATGGTGTTGTTTCCTCTTCAGGAGTTTGACAAAAAGTACAACCCCACGTGGCATTGTATCGTTGGGAGAAACTTTGGGAGCTACGTGACGCATGAAACCAAGCATTTCATCTACTTCTACCTGGGCCAGGTTGCCATTCTTCTCTTCAAGTCCGGCTGAAAACGCAGACCTGCCTTCTTCACGTTACTTTTAAGTCCTTAATAACTCTGCCTGCTGCCATTTGATTGGCCATGTTTCTACCTACCTCCACTCCTGCTTTCCAAATTATTCAATATGTAAATTGTTACCCATTATCCACCTGGAGGAAGGAGTTGTGTGCTGTTTTGGATGGACCGAGATGGCTCTTGCCCCTGTAGGGATGCGCCCTCAACATTACAACCTAATATTACAGTCAGTATCCCAACATGTTCTTGAGGATTGACTCATACTTTCTAAACACAATTATTTGGCTGTGCGATGCATGGGCCTTGTACATGATTTCATATAGATATGTTGTATGATAACTTGTTTTTTCATTTTATTGCCTAAAAGATATCTAGCAACATGATTCCCTTTTTGTTTTCTGTTTACAAAGTTGGTGTAAAAAAAAAATGCTTTGACTGTTGCTGATACTTAATAAAGAATAATAATTTATGCCAAGCAATAAAAGTCTTGTTTATCCTCCAAACCGGGTCCTAAAGGTCTACCTCCCAAGCAATTGTAATGTTTAACTAATGCTGCGTTATTTTAAAAGAAATAACTTAAAATCCCTGATGGATGTCGTGTATTCTGGACCCTGAATCCAACACCAATGCCAAGACGGCTTCATGTTCAGTTTCTTTCCGTATATTTAAAGCTCTAAGCTTGATCTTGAATGGTATTTACTTTTTCTTTTCTCAATGGATGTAAAATATTACACAAATCAAAAGATTTCTGTCCTGTCGACCATTGGCACTCAGCTGGTGGTTCCCCGGGTAGAGCGCATACCATTAAGGCCCAGTCCATATCGCAGTGACCAGGGTTCGATTCCTGCCCGTGGTCCTTTGCATGTCATCCCCTCCATCTCTAATTTCTTCCTGTCTTGCTCTACAATAAAAGGATCAAACCTTCAAAAATAAATCTCAAAAATAGAGATAATCAGCTACCGGTGGAGGGCAGCACTGGGCTAGTATGAAATGCTCCCGGAAGAGGAATATCTTTCCGCATGTTTGCTTCCTGACAAAATGGCAGCGCGGTTTGTTGTGCCGGTAGGAGGAGATGCTGCTGAATTTCTTCACACAACTCTGTCCCCTAACGCTGTACCATTTACCCCCCATGCCAGTGACTCGATGGACCCCGGCGTACACTTTGCCCGTTGTTCTTCCAAACTCCGATCTCTGCGAGGGGACTCGGTTAACCTAAAAGAAGAGCTGAACTTGCTATTTGACCAATTTATCTCAGAAAACTACTACCAGACTATCAGCCCAAGCATCAATTTTCGCCCAGAGGTAACAAATCACCCCAGACATGCATGACATCAATGCAAAATGGGATGTGCTCCAAACTAATTTTGGAGTGACAAGCCAGTGATGTGTTAAAATAGGGCGTTTATACTCGTGTTTATTGTGGTGCGTGTGTGTGTATTTCTTGGTGCATGGTCGCGAACCAGTGCCAGACAAGTTATGTTTACAAAACAGTTACTTTTCAAGCCTTTACCCATCAATCTCCAACTTCTCTGATTCACTGTGTGGTTCTCAGACGTATTGATTTAACCTATACCCCTACGAGCCACCATTAAAATATAAAATACATATATTGTATTATCATGGCAATGTCATGCCCTGTTTATTGAACAGGCACATGCTGTACAACATCGTAACCCAGGGTTTAATCCTTCAAGCAGAGCTGTTGTTTTCATGAAATACCTTTTTATACCTTTGATCATCCCATAGGATGTGTGTATCCTGCTTCGACACGCATGCGCTCTCGTACCACAGAGTAACGAGCATCTCGTCATCAAATTCTGCCAACTCGTACACCATCTACTTAATCAGCTTAAGGTAATTATTGTACTTGTAAAGACCCATAAGATCACATAGTCTGTCATACAATGTGGAGGAGGGGATAATAATTGATTTCTTCCATGTGCCTGTTTAACTGTAATCAGGTAATCGTGGATGAGCCCACCTTACATGCACTAGTGAGTTACATTGTCCGTGCGTTGAGCGTTTGCAGTAAGTGGACGCACGCGGAGGTGCTGCTGGCTCTCTCCACTGTTCTGTATGGGAATGGACCTCAATGCCAAAAGGTAGGCGGTCCAAAACAACACCTTATTTTTAAGTACAATTTGGACAGGCGGAAACTGCATATGACACAGGATATATGTTAAAACATGCTCGAGCGATGTTTAGACTGCTAAGAATAGAAACAGATCAGTGTCAGATCCAGACAAAGATGTCGAGGTTCTGTGGGTCTATACATGGCTCGGGGCTTACGCAGATGAGTCTCTCCTCCACAGCACCTCCATGGGCTCCTGGGCGAGCAGGGCCTCCTGCTGCTCTACAGCGCCCCCTCTCAGCCTGATCTGGAGTTACGGCGTGTGGCTCTCTCCTGCATGACCAACATCTGCCTCGGGTGGGTTCGCACGTCTTGCGTAGCCTTTTTTGGTGCGAGCGTGGCTCTCCGTAAATGGATTGCGTTTCTACAGTGCTTTTTCGAACCAGTGGCGACTCAAAGTGCTTTACAATACTGCCTTTACAAAAATTCACACATTCACACAGCTAGGGCGCCAAGGGCGGAGTGAACCAGCTCGTCGAGAGCAGTTGGGGTGAGACGTCTTGGTCAGGGACGCCTTGACACTCTTGTATTCAGCATTCAGCCCCCCACAGACGCACATGCACTGGTACAATTGCTATGACATCATCCAGGGTACAGTTCCCTCGACCCTGGTCTCGTCCATGTCCTGATACTGGGACCGTCACTAGACGCTATCCTGGCAATGGCCAAGAAGTGCTAGATCTGTCCCTAGTGTCTCAAGTCAAGCATTCATTATTAAACAGTGTTGATCATGCTGCTCTTAAGCCTTAGGGCTTAGCAATCCTCCCTCTCTTGATTAATACAACGACCGCCCCGACGCCCATTAGCAGCGCCCTGTGATGAGTAAACGGGCCTCACAAACTACTACTAACACAGTACATCATTAAGTGTGTGTGTGTGTGTGTGTGTGTGTGTGTGTGTGTGTGTGTGTGTGTGTGTGTGTGTGTGTGTGTGCGCGGTAGACCAATAGTTTGTCTCCCAAGTTGTTATTTACAAAGCCATTTATACGTGAGTGTGTGTGTGTGTATTTGTAGGATCCCTGGTCAGCTGTCTTTGGAGGACAAATACAGGAACCAATGTTACAGCATCTTCCTCAAAGCCCTGCAGGCGCCCAAACCCGACAGCTGTGATGAGCTCCTGTACAGCGCGGTAGGGACTGTCCCCAATGGTCAGGCTTTCAAAAGAGTGGATCCGATGTGATGGCGATGTTTGTGTTCTGTCCAGGTGATCCAGGGGGCGCTGAAGGGGCTGCACTGCTGTCTCTCCGGGGTAAAGTGGAGGTTCGGAGGTGGGGAAGAGGTTGGCGCTCTGCTCGCCACGTTAAAGGTAGGCTTTCCAATGCATTGTGCCTGTTACTGGCGCTGCTGTGTGTTTTGTGGTTAGTCGTGGTGTGTGCTTTCTAATTTGTCATTCAATTCATGTTCGTGTTGCAATCACCGCAACACGCTAGAACGGACAGAATAATGAATTACAAGGGAAAGTGTATGCCGGATTATGTAGACCGCTGTAGACAGGTGTGTTTTCTGATTGGCTCTGCCGTGTGTCCTATGATCGGTGGCGCTGTGTGTCTCCAGAGGCTGATGTTCCAGGGGACTCCGGGGTTGAGCGTTGAGTGGCCGTCTGTGCTGTACGCTGCTCCTCTTCCTCAGTACGAAGGGCCGTCCACACCCAAGCCCCCCGAACCACCGAAGGAGGCAGCCACGCCGGGCAAAGCCTCAACCGTAAGACCCTCTCTAGACCCGCCTGCTAGTAATGACGAGAGATCTTCTAGTTGCTCTCCAGATGCCTACTAGTCCCTGAGTAGTTGACCACCAGTGTCTTGCAAGACGACTACTAGTTATTTATATCGCCGTCTAATGCTTGCTTACCGATTCTGGGCTTTCCAAAATGTCTCGTATCCAAGAGTGTCTTCCACCCTACGTCATGTGAAGTCCAACAAGAGAGACTTCCCTCACTCTAGAATGGGACTCCCGGGCCGAGTTGGATAATCCCCCAATGGATTCACTCCTGGCCAGTGTGACTGTGAGCCGCGGAGTTGTTATCCCTGGCTGTACTTTGTGGTGAGGCTCAGTATTAGCCTGGATCCCTGTGGTAAAGGACTGGATGTGTCTTATCCATCCTACCAGAATAAAAAGAAGAAGACCAGGGGGAAGGGCAAGAAGGCAGAGGTGAACCGAGGGGACGATGGGGACGACGAGGAGCGAGAGACGATGGTCCCTGGCCTTCCCAAAGGAGGGGGTGGGGGAGGAGGAGCGGCAGGAGGGGGAGAGTCCTCCACCAAACCCCCCACTACGTCCCTCTATCCCGCCTGGAAGAGAACCAGCTCTGACTCTGAGTTTTCCGATCTGGAAGGCAGTGCACAGTGCAAACTGAGGTGCTCACGTTCATACCGTGTGTGTGTGTGTGTGTGTGTGTGTGTGTGTGTGTGTGTGTGTGTGTGTGTGTGTGTGTGTGTGTGTGTGTGTGTGTGTGTGTGTGTGTGTGTGTGTGTGTGTGTGTGTGTGTGTGTGTGTGTGTGTGTGTGTGTGTGTGTGTGTGGTGGGAACCTTGTGTCTGATGATGTTTTAGGAGTTATCTTTTATCAAGTCATAAGATCATTATCTGAAACAATAATCTTGGAGAAAAAAATTCAATGTACTGTTTCATCGTACTCTATTTGTTTACATGTGCTGGGTGTTTTGCCCCGTTTCGCCCGCAGGATGTACCACGGGCGCGTGCGACAGAGCGCCCTCCACTGTCTATTAGCGGTGGTGAGGGGCGTGGACAAGAGGATGCTGTACGGCTATTGGTCCTCCTTCATCCCCGATGCTCCAATGGCAGGACCGCCTCCACTCACCCTGCTGAGCATCGTACTGAAGGACCCCTCACCCAAGGTCGGTCTCTCTCTCTCTCTCTCTCTCTCTCTCTCTCTTTCACTCACTCACTCTCTCACTCACTCACTTCAGCTCTCACTCACTCATTCGCACCCAAGGTCCCTGTCTCACTTTCAACGGGACACAATGTAAAAATAGAATCCCTTTTGTTTTCCTATGAGAAGGGACAGTAGTTACCTCTCATTGGCGCATAATTCTAACGACATCGATGTACACTCCCACTTACCAAACAGATTCCAGAGAGGTGATCTTGCCTCAGGTGGCATCAGACCAGCAACACGCCCCCCTTTACAGAGCTAGTGTTGGTTTTCGGTTGTAGAAGTGATGCGCCACGCGTACAATGGTTTGTGGGTGTTCTCCGCCTTCAGGTGCGCGCCTGTGCGCTCCAGGTGCTGTCGGCCATGTTAGACGGGTCGCGGCAGTTCCTGGGCGTGGCCGAGGACACGGCCACGCCCCGGCCCTCGTTCACGCCCTTCTCCCTGTCGCTGGCCGCCACCGTCCGAGAGCTGCACCGCTGCCTCACCCTGGCCCTGCTGGCCGAGACCTCGGCGCAGACACTCACGCAGGTCATCAAGGTGAGGGGGACACCAAGCACGCCACCTGACTGGGCCGCAGGTCGGCGGGGGGCGGCGTGTGGCTAAGGGGGTGGAGCGGTGTGTGTGTGGGCTGGTTTACCGGAGGGCTGCGAGTTAGTTTCCCAAGCGTCGACGTGTCCCTGAGCGAGACGTCTCGCCCCGACTGTCGGTGACCGCCGTAGGTGTGTGAATGAATGGGCGAGTGAATGGGTGAATGTTAGGCAATATTGTAACACGCGTTGAGTGGCCACTAGTTAGAAAAGTGCTGTATAAATGCAGTCTGTTTACCATTTACATTAGAGCTGGAATTTAGCGGGCTTTTGATGTTCAAAAAATCGAGTAAGGCTCCCTGTGAAGGTTGACTATGAAGCTACTTCTATTCCTGCTAACTGCATCTGTTTTGTGCGTGTGCATGCCTGTCTCTCTGCGCTAGTGTCTGGCCTACCTGGTGTCCAACGCCCCCTACCAGCGCCTCCGCCCCGGCCTGCTCAGTCCTCTCTGGAGACACCTGCGGCCCTACGTCCGCCACAGAGGTACGCCCTCCTGTCCATACCGCCATGATGCTGTCACGACCGCTGCCTCGGAGCCAGTCTGCACCTTTAACCTCCTGGGGGTTGTTCTCTCTCTCTCTCTCTTTGTCTCTCTCTCTCTCTCTCTCTCTCTCTCTCTGTGTCTCTCTCTCTCTCTCTCTCTCTCTCTGTCTCTCTCTCTCTCTCTGTGTCTCTGTCTCTGTCTCTCTGTCTCTCTCTGTCTCTGTCTCTCGTCTCTTTCTGTCTCTGTCTCTCGTCTCTTTCTCTCTCGCGTTGGACAGACGTGAACGTCCGCGTCTCTGCGCTGACGCTCTACGGCGCCATGGTAACGGCCCAGGCCCCCCTGCCCGAGGTGCAGCTCCTCCTGCGGCAGCCCGAGGGCAGCGGCGGCGGCGGCAGCGGCGGCGGCACGCCGCAGGACGCGGCCCTCGGCTGGAGACACAGGGACGGCCTCTCCTCGCCGTCGAAGACGCCCGGCTCCCGCGGACGCTCCCCCCGCCTCCGGACCCCGGCGGAGCAGGAAGGGGCGGAGCCGGGCTCCCCCTGGCTGCTGGAGCTGTGCATCCAGCTGGTGACGGAGACCCGGGACGAGCAGTCGGACGGCGAGGCAGGCGGGACAGGGGCCGCCGTGGCCTCCGAGCCCTCCCCCGTCCGCCTGGAGGCGCTGCAGGTGAGGCCTGCTCGGGTTTGTGTTTTGTGTGTGAAATATACTTGTGCGTATTTTAGGGCTGGGCGATTGATCGAATTTTGATCGCGATTTAGATTTTGGCGTCAAACTAGCGTTGATTATTATTATTTTTTATTTTTTGAATGTTTTATTGAAAGGGCAGATCAGCTGGATACATATCTGTCTATCATTTTAGATTCAAACTTTTTCTTTTTGACGCGAAATTTCAAAGTTCTCAGTTACAAGGGCTTTTCTGGGAGAGTCATTCTGAATAAATACAAAAATAATCGTTTGAATAATCGTGATTTCGATATTGGCCAAAATAATCTTGATTATGATTTTTCCCATAATCGAGCAGCCCTAGCGTATGTGTGTTTAACAGGTTCTTCTCCGTGTGTGTGTGTGTGTGTGTGTGTGTGTGCGCGCGCTACAGGTTCTTGCCCATTTGGTGCGGGGCTACTTCTGTCTGGCCCAGGTGTGTATGAGTGAGCTGGGCCAGGTGAGCGCCCGATGTCTCCAGGAGTCAGACCCCTCCGTCCAGCTTCACGGCACCAAGGTATGACCGCTACCACGGTAGCTTATTACCCAGGATTAGCCCTTGCCTAGCTCATCGCATTGTTACTCCTTTGGAAAGTCGTCCGTTACCAAATGACCCGTGTTACCTGTGGATGTACACGTGTGTGATGTTTGCTGCTCTGGTCATGTGTGCGCAGCTGCTGGACGAGCTGGGCACGGGGATCATCCAGCAGAACCGACCGGAGAGCACCGTCCCTCTGCCTGCCCGGTTGCCCATGAGCCAGGTCACTACTACAGCACTCTGTTCTTTAGTGTCCTCGACATGCTGTACGAGCAAAAGGTCATTACAGTACTCAAGGCTGCTGCTGGCACTATTGATTTAAAAAAAAAACACTGCTAAAAATGTGTGCGTAGGTGGTGGAGTTTTGGACCGAGGTCCTCCGGGGGCCCCTGAACGGGGCCCTTCAGAGTGAGCATCACCCCACCCTGCAGACCAGCGCGTGTGACGCTCTGTCCTCCATCCTCCCTCTGGCCTTCGCACAGCTGGAGGTAAGAGCCACGTGGTTCCACCCGTGCCGTGCGTAGCATGCCATGAGCGTTGTGTTGTCGTAGGAGTGCACGTTTGTATTGGTACTGTTGTGTATTGCATCGACGACGTCAGTCCGAGGCTGTATTATAAGTGGCCTTTGGTTTCATTATGTGATTGTATCGCATGCAGGGTAAGATTGCGTGTGTGGGGTGAGAGGACTGACTGTGTGTTCGGTGTGTGCAGGATAAGATCCAGATGATGTGCATCACGGTGCTGCTGGGCCTGACCTACAGTGAGAACTCCCTGGTGAAGGCGGCGGCAGTGCGGGCCCTGGGGGTCTACATCCTGTTCCCCAGCCTCCGAGAGGTACCCTCCCAGCACCAGGCGGGGGTCCGGCCCTGGCTCTGCTCTTTTTTCAGTTAGATAGAAAAGTTCTGTTTGGATACGTGATATTTTCTCACCTAAAAGGCCGTCTAGATATTGGTTTTGTCCAAGATCTTGTTTTTGAGTTTTGAGTTTATGTTAAAACAAAAGGGCTTTTCTAAGTGAAGCACCTAAAAATCAATATCCTGTAACCTCCTTAAATTGGATAGAAAGCCATTAATCCATTGTGTGCACTCACACAGGTTTACCTTGTATACATCTCAGTCCTGGCCTTTGAAGACCAATAAGATTTGTATCTGTTAATCAAGTCAATATTAGGCTGTGGCATAATGTTAAATCCTGAAGTGGTTAGAGATGCTGGAGTGTGCTGCCAGTGTTCTCCAACACCATTAAGCCTGGGTCGGACTGCATGACGCTCATTGAAGAGGCCAAGTGGTATCTGAATATCTAATGATGTGATAATATCACTCACTACACTGTTTTACTGCCCAGCAATCTCAGATTTCCATCCTGACCATGTCCTGCATGATGAAATCAGGTTTGGATTGGCCATTCAACAAACATGTTGAGCATGATTAAATTCTCTCTCTGTATGCAGGATGTGATGTTCGTGGCCGACACAGCTAACACCATTCTAATGGCGCTGGAGGATAAATCGCCAAATGTCCGAGCCAAAGCTGCCTGGTCGCTGGGCAACCTCACAGACACGCTTATTGTCAACATGTAAGCATTAAGTTTCTACATGCTGAGGGTCCCCCTGTGAAACGGCACACTCTTTGTTTAGATGTAAAAGATCACTTTCTGAGTTTATTGCCAACGTGAGAACAGTTTCTACACATTGGTGCTATCTATCTGAACTGGTGTAAACAAATTGCAGAGTAACAAGTTTGATTTGCACTATTGGCATATTGCCAATCTGTAGGCAAATATTCAGGATCTTCAGGAGAAGAGGCATATTGTAAACTGTCTTTAATGGGAAATTTCTGCTTCATTATATGGGGTTGTTATTTTTAACCAAACCTGATGTGCAGCGTGTCCTGAATAAAATGGCTGACTCGAATGGTTCCCCGGTTCAGGGAGAGTGTTGGCACTGACTTCCAGGAGGAACTGTCCGACATGCTGCTCCTGAAAATGTTGCAGTCCGCCACCCGGGCTTCTGCTGACAAGGACCGGGTGAGAGGAGGCCGGATTAACATCCACTAATAATCTGGTTGATGCTTTACTCCGTTAATTCCGACTACATTTCATGATAACATGGGGGTCCAAGGCGGATCGGTGATGCATATGTATTACTACTGTAACTAATCTTGTAATTTAGCAGACACTTTTATCCAAAGCAACTTTAAAGTGCTTTGGAGTAAGGAGGAGATCTTCAAGGACAACGACGGGTAGACTGCGGGCATCGGGGTTGGAACCAACAACATTTTGGCAAAACACCTCCCACAGTCTAGTCTCCCACAGTCTAGTCTCGCACAGTCTAGGCCCATCAGTAGAATACCTGAAACCAATCCATCAGGTTTCCACCAGGCTTTTAACAAGATCTCGAAAATATGACCATATCACACCTGTCCTAGCGTCTCTACATTGGCTTCCCGTTTGTTTTAGGATTGATTTTAAGATTTTATTGATTACTTCGAAGGCTCTACATGACTTGGCCCCAGCATATATTTTTCCGAGCTTTTAGTCCCCTCTGTGCCGTCTCGTAGTCTGAGGTCCTCAGGCAGTAGACTGCTGTTCCTCCCATAGTCCAGGCTCATAACTAAAGGGGACAGAGCTTTATCAATACAGGCACCGAAGCTCTGGAATGACTTGCCTGAGGAAATTAGGTTGACTGAGTCACTGCCCATTTTTAAATCTCTCCTCAAAACCCACTTTTACCGGAGAGCTTTTCCAGATTTCATTTGAGCCTGCCTTTGTTTTTATTCCTGTCTTCTTCCTGTAAATCACATGTATTTTATGCTCTTTGTTTTAATTGTGTTTTTATTGTTCAGCACTTTGTAACTGTGTTTTGAAAAGTATAAGTAAAGTTTATCATTATTATTATTATTATTATTATATAAAATGCCCTATCCTTATTTGACTGTTTTCAGGTAAAGTGTAACTCCGTGCGTGCACTGGGGAATCTACTCCACTTCCTGCGGTATGGCCAGCTCACTCGCTCAGTGTTCCAGCGCCCTCTAGAGGAGGCTGTGAGGGTTCTGGTACAGACCGTCCAATCAGAGGCAACCATGAAGGTCAGATGGAACGCCTGTTATGCCTTGGGAAACGCCTTCAGAAACCCCTCCTTGCCACTTGGTAAGTCCTCTCCAATGCAAAACCGCTCAATTCCCAAACATGAAGCTGTCAATTAGAAGGATTATCGCAATGCAAGGATGCGAGTAGTACAAAATGGTTACCCGTCATCATTGCATAAAAAGTAGTTTCCATGGCAATGCTCCCAAGTGCCTTTTATTGATTTCCATTTTTGACAAGAATCAGCTTCACTTATCCTTTATAAGGATGACCTCGACACTGATATCCAAACTCTTGTATTTTGTCCCGGCCTAGACTCCGCCCCCTGGTCCAGCGATGCCTTCTCCGCACTCTGCTCCGTGGTCACGTCCTGTAAGAACTTCAAGGTGCGCATCAAGTCAGCCGCCGCGCTCTCGGTGCCGGCCCGCCGCGGTTGCTACGGCGACGTGGAGAGGTTCATCTGCGTGTGGCACTCCCTGGCCACGGCGCTTGAGAACAGCGAGGAGACCCACGACTTCCTCGAGTACCGCTACTGCGCCAGCCTGCGCGAGACGCTCCTGCAGGCGCTGGTGCACCTGCTCAGCCTCAGCCAATGGGAGGACATGCCCGCTCTGGGGGCGGCGCTAGCGGGAGATGAGGGCGGGGCCATCAGAGGGCACCTCCTCCGCTACCTACGTGGGGAGGGGGGGGACAGAGGGACGGCGGGGGAGGGGGAGAGCGGGACGGAGAGCCTCAGCGTCCTGCAGAGAACCGAAGCCCTCCAGCAAACGCTGGCTGGGCTGAGAGAGCTACAGCTGGAGGGGGAGGATGAAAGGGTCAGGAGGGAGAGGGAGAGCGGGAGGGAGAGGGTTGTGGACTACCTGGAGGATCTGCTTAAGAGCAGTGCTGAGTTGGAGCTTGCGTTGTCAGCTTCAGCCGGGCCAAGCTTATGATTCCCCCTCAGTCTTGTTAAGGCGTGGCGGACCTCGAGAGTCAAGTCACAATTTACCAGAGAGTGAACACTCGGGCAACAAGCCGAGAATTAAACCAATATATAGCCACAGACTCATAATGTATCTTCAGTCTTTGAACGGAAGACGGTATGTTCTTGTCTTCTGAAGACGTCTTATGTATTTATTTGATATTTTTATTATTTCAATCATTAAATCATTTCCGCAATTAAAAATGTCTGATTTATTTTCAGCTCTCTGTCAAACATTTTAATGCAATCAATGACCAAAAAATAAAAATGCAAATTGCTGTAGATGATTGGATTGTACATAAAGTGTCCGCAAGAGGGCAACGTTTACATCACGAGTTGATGCATGATCCGGATGTTGACTAGTAATGCCTGAAGAATATACCACGCTGTCGGAATGGACGCCGTGGACTTCTTCAGGAAGCTTGGCGCTGGAGCAAAATTTGATTTAAAGAGATTTGGAAAAGATGCCCAACGTTTTACGGTATGTGCCGGTTGTTTTCGAATTCAGTGAATGCCAAATATTCCATGACAATTAGTTAGTTGTGTTGTTGGTTTATATGTGAGACATTACGAGAGCCTGCTCTCATACATAACGTATCACAACCTTTTAGGTGGAACAGTTCTCTAATATTAATGTGTGATGGTATCTAAATTAAAATGAAACTCACACATCTAAAGAAACATGTCCCCTACAGGTTGTGCGCTCCCAAGGAGAAGACTCGGCTGCTGATCAGATCTCGGCTATCGACTATTTCGGGAAAGGCTCAAGCAGCAAGACTGAACCCCAGGATGCTGCTCCCTGTGATGAGGTTGAGGGGGAGAGTGAAGTTGGAGATAAAAGGAAAAGAAAGCCAGAACACCTGACTGTTAAGTCGAAGAAAAAGAGGGATATCAAGGTTGACACACAGGGTAAACATGAACACTTTTTGGTGGATGGCTAAGCAGGCTGTCTTTTTTGCAATTGCAATAGTCTAGTCATGAAAAATAATATTGGCCTAGAATAACACGTTTAATCTTGAAGCGGGAAGAATCTTGTTTCAATCAACCATTTCACAATCTATAATGAAAGCGTTATTGGGGACTGTATAATTTTGGCTTGAAAAGCTTTAGAGCTGGCTGAACACCTTGTTTTTCCTTCTGAAATAATCATGTCTTTCGTGAAGTAGTTGGTGGACCACAAGAAAGTAGTGGCTCTAATGGAATCAGCTGGACAACGTCTTCTGAAGGAAAACCCCAACAGCAGGAGGATGGAACGAAGAGGGCCTCCTTGAAGAGACTTAAAGACCTCCATAATGAAAAGGTATTGATACATACATACATACATACATACATACATACATACATACATACATACATACATACATACATACATACATACAAAGAGAAACCATACTCCACTAAAACATTCGGTTCTTCTCGAATAATTTATTTCAGGTCAACCGCATTCGTAATCAGAACCGCATATACGTCCATGGCACGGATGTCCCTGAACCGGTGTGCACGTTTGAGGAACTGCAGACCGAGTACCGCCTGAACCCACGAATTCTTCAGAATCTCCAAGAAGCCGGCCTGAGCTCTCCGACGCCCATCCAGATGCAGGCGGTTCCCCTGATGATGCATGTAAGCAGCGCTCCAGGGACTATTCAACACAGCCGACTACAGAATGCTACTGGACACTTTAGAGAACACTGGGATGGGTTTGGTCCTATACACCTGGCCCCACCTCTGCTCAATTGTGTCCTCGAGCTAGACAAACTGCTAATTGCCTTGTACGACTGACGACATGGTCGGGTGTGTAAACGGCACATTATTTAGGTTGAGTGGAGCCAACAACTAGAAGGGTCAGATAGTCTGATGTGTGGGGACTGAATCTGTTTCCTATTGTTTCCAGAACCGGGAGATCCTGGCTTGCGCTCCAACGGGATCAGGGAAGACGCTCGCCTTCTGTTTACCTCTGCTGGCTCACCTGAAGCAGCCTGCCAATCAGGGCTTCAGGGCCATCATCATCTCTCCCACCCGGGAGCTGGCTAGCCAGGTGCTCACATCAACCACCCACACCGTCCCTTTCACAAAGTACCTGGATCCTATAACGCCCCAGGGCTGTGAGAAAGGGATACTGTAGTTCTTGGTATCTGTTTGTATTTTGACATATTTTGAACCAACCTCTTTTTCTGCTATCATTAGACCCACAGAGAGCTGGTTCGCCTGTCAGATGGTCTTGGGTTCAGAGTTCACATCATCGACAAGGCCTCCCTAGCAGCCAAGAAATACGGACCTCAGTCGAGTAAAAAATACGGTAAGATCAGTGAAATGCATTCTGAACTGACCAAACTGAGCCTAGTGAAACATGTAATAGTTTCTTGTAGTTGGAATGTGAGGCCTACTTGGACATTGATCTGAAACACAAGTTTAAGAGAAAACAGATCTTTTCAGCTTATTGCCTGTGCTCCTTTTTGTGTTTCCAGATATCCTGGTGAGCACTCCGAATCGACTGATCTACCTTCTCAAAGAGGATCCTCCGGGGCTCGACCTGACCAGGTACAACCTTGGATTCAATCTGGTTTCATAATAAAGCTAGGCTACCTAGCTCATTGCTTAGCGATAGTTTGCCAACTGGGAGCAACTGACTATTCCAGTGGTTCGGCCTACGATGACTTACACATTAAAGTGGTTTTAGGTAGATGGTAAAGTTTAGGTGTTAGGTGTAACATTAATGGTTAGCTATACGGTTGTTCCGGGTTTGTCGGGGTTATGGTCAGGCTAAGAACCTAGGGGAGGGGATTTAAGAGCATCAATAACCCCAGACATGTTGATCCGACTGCGTGTTACAGGGTGGAGTGGCTGGTGGTGGATGAGTCGGACAAGCTGTTTGAGGGCGGCAAGAGGGGCTTCCGGGATCAGCTGGCCACCCTGTTCCTCGCCTGCTCCTGTCCTCGCGTGCGCAGGGCCTTCTTCAGCGCCACGTGCACGTCGGAGGTGGAGCAGTGGTGCCGGCTGAACCTCGACAACCTCGTCTCTGTCAACGTGGGCCAAAGGTAAAGCTCCCCTGTTGCTCGCTGGGTAGCGTCCTGTACTGTGGTGGTCCAGGAGGAGTAATGTGGGGGTCCGGGCATCATGTGGCGGTCCAGGCGTACTTGACGTGTGTGCCGTTGCATTTTCCCATGGTGACTGTGCCGTCCGGTCTGTGCGTCCCCAGGAACACGGCGGTGGAGTCGGTGGAGCAGGAGCTGCTGTTTGTGGGAACTGAGAACGGGAAGCTGCTGGCAGTGAGGGACCTCATCAAAAAGGTAGCGTCCCTATGGTTGAAGACAGTGTTTCAACCATGGGGGGGGGTGGCGGGGGGGGTCTTCCGTGAGGGTTTCAGTTCGCACGACTATTGTTTTGAACAGTATCACCAATACATTATTTATCTTTATTTTTTCTTTCCCTATGAGAGTTTTGTACTTTGTTCATCGAAATAATTAAAAAATATTTATAAAAAAGTAACATATATATATATATATATATAAATAAATTATTATTATTTTTATACATTGGTAGTCAACGCGGGGCCCTATTGTTGTTAAGGCTGCCGCCTTAACCATACAGTGCTGGGGGAAACACTGGTTGAATATCACAACTCTTTAGAACCGACGGTCTGAACGTGGGAGTGATGTTGGTCTCTTTGTACTTCCTCAGGGTTTCATGCCCCCCATGCTAGTGTTTGTACAGTCAATCGATCGAGCGCGAGAACTCTTCCACGAGTTGGTCTACGAGGGCATCAATGTGGATGTCATCCATGCTGATCGCACACAGCAACAGGTAGAGAGACGCACCCACACACATTTTTGACACTGTTACAAGAGTGGGACGTCAGAACCTGACCTGGGTGCGATGTTTTGGTTTCTCTGCCAGAGGGACAATGTGATGAAGAGTTTCCGCTCAGGCGATATATGGGTGCTGATCTGCACTGCTATCCTGGCTAGAGGAATCGACTTCAAAGGAGTCAATCTGGTTCTGAACTACGACTTCCCAACCAGCGCCGTGGAGTACATCCACCGCATCGGTCAGTTCTCGCTGCAATCTGTCTCTTATCAACTGTTTCTGGGACTGACAGGATGTGTGTTTTAAAATGTGTGCATTCTATTTGACATCCGTTGTCAGGACGCACGGGTAGAGCCGGGCACACAGGGAAAGCGGTCACCTTTTTCACAGAGAATGACAAGCCACTGCTGCGCAGGTATGCATGTACACGTCGCACAACACTACAAACATTTTAAACTGTGTAGAAACCGGTTCAGGGTTTTTCACTGATCGGTGTCTTCGAAACAGTACTTTTATTGAAGGAGTTTGATTTCTAACAACAACACGTCTGTCCCATCTTCTTCAGCATTGCCAACGTGATCAAGCAGGCAGGCTGTCCCGTACCCGACTATATGATGGGCCTGAAGAAGATCAAAGGGTACACATCCTCCTCCTTGAACTTCCAACACGCCGTGGTGAAACGACACCGTGTTTAAGTACTGCTGTGTACGCTGTTGCTTGAATCGGTGTCGTTGTCGATTCACCACGTGCTCTGATAATTCATTTGTTTATAATGATGATTCTCATGGTGAGCCTTTTTCTTCTTTCCATCCAGTAAACTGAGGAGGTGGCTCAAACAGAAACCCCCCCACAGAGCCACGATCTCCACCACGCCACGCTCAATGATGCACAGAAACGACAAAGGACCAAAAAAGCAGCAGAAGAAGAAATCCCAGCAGGCCGCTGGGAAGCCAGAGTCTGGGCCTCAGAGCGTCTCTAACACGATGGGGGGCAAAGGTGGAGAGAAACGGGGAAAGAAGAAAATGCAGAAAACAAACCAGCAGATATCTCAGAAAAAGGGGTCGAAGCCGAAGATGTAAGTTATCTGTGTGGGTTGTGGTCCAATGTGCATTATTTGTGCTGTACACAGCTATCGGCATTAAGTCCTACAATGGATTCAATCACTAGGCCGTTATGGTTGAAGGACAGAAAGTGTTGAAATGTCATACATGATTGTGGTACAGGAACATTCGGAGCAGTATATTAATAGTTATGTTATCGTTGTTTCAGCTCCCCAAAGAAGCGAGGCAAGAAAACTAAAGAAGACGGAGGGACGGCTTGATATCTGATCTGATGACAGAACAATGAACTTTTTATTTTTCCGTCATGCTACTGTTGTACTCTATGGACCCTTTTGGATTTTGATTTGTAATAAATAATTCTTATGTCATTATGTCTGGTTTCTTCATGCTTACTGGTTAGGCATACGTTGTAAACTGACTGAATAGTATTTAGTTGAGCACTATGCTGTCACTTGAGCAGCACAGTGACAAATGTACATTTTCTTTTAAACAGAGAAAAAACATTTATAGTAGGTAAATGACTTATTCATGCTTATGATTGTTTGGATGTCAGTTTTTGATGCAATTAATAGTATAACATGTTTCATATATTGAAATAAAAGGGTTTTAACCTTTTGCTTTAAATAATATAAAAGTAAATTTGCTGATGTTAGCTTTCATCTGCAATAACACCAGGGTATTTATAATTAAGTAATATAGATATATGTCCTTCAACGTGGTTGATGCAATGAACTATTCGAAAAAGTGTATTGATTTGGTCAGGGTTTACAAACTACAAGCACCGAGTCAAGGGTCAGAGTAAATTACTATTGAATAGTACACATTTCTTACATACGCAAATGTTTCCCTATCAAATGTAATATTTGTGAAGATGAATAGAATAAGGGTTGACAACGCAACTGTGAAGTTCGTTGATTAGAGACCACTGAAAGTATACATTTCATTATTGTATCAACGTTTGAAGCTAATTTCGATTCAGGCTACGTAAATTAATCAATAAAGAAAAGTATTTCGGCCATTCCATGATTCCGTCCCTTTTTTTTTATGGACCTCGTTGCCCAAAGATCGCGATACCGACAGTAAATTCTCGCCCTTGCGTTATAGGGCCGGAAACCCCCTCGTGTCTTCCTTTCTCAACATGGCACCGAAGGTGAAGAAGGAAGGTGCGTACATCTTTGATAATAATGTTCTAAATAGGCAAAATAGCGTAAACTTAATTCATAATACGTTCATCAATATTATGAGAACAAGTCGTACTTCACTTCTTACCCGACTACATGTTTATAACACGTTGGTTTTCAAGTATAAAGATGCAGAAATCACCACGCAAGTTTCCTAGCCTCTTGCCTAGCAGTAATGTGCTAGCGTTCTGCTAACGCTAATGTGGGCTAACCGGGTGTTTCTGAAATAATTCAACCGATCCACCAGCCATGGCCCTTCTGATATAGATTTTCTATAGGCCAACCCTTATTTGATACATTCTCCTACATTAGGAATTGATGTACGGCATTCGTGTTTGAATGTGTATATACCACGTCTTGTAGCAATTCTACTGTCATGCAATGCATCACTACACGTGAAAGTCGATTGGACGTTCATCGTAAATGAACACGAAACTTGAGTTATCATCTTATGTTAACTTGCTTTCGTTTAAATTATATTTCTTTACAAATGGGATATTCTGTGCAAATGATGTGTAATTGTAAATTCTGATTCGCTATGACGAACTCAAAGGAACCACTGATGCAAGAACCTATTTCTAGAAACTAATGCCTACGTAAAACATTTTCAAGCTACAAAAACCGGTTTTAACTAAATAACGATGGACTTGATATAGGGTATTTTAACAATGTTTCAGTGACTAGCTGGGATGTTTGAACTTTGTACCTTCAAATATCATGCATCCTACCAAACTAAATACAACATGTACTTTCATCTAGCTGTCCCTGCCAAGACTGAGGCCAAGTCGAAGGCACTCAAGGCCAAGAAGGCCGTGCTTAAAGGAGTCCACAGTCAGAAGAAAAAGAAGATCAGGACTTCTCCCACCTTCCGTCGCCCCAAGACCCTGCGTCTCCGCAGATCGCCCAAGTATCCTCGCAAGAGTGCTCCTCGTAGGAACAAGTGAGTGTATATAGTGTTTGTTGATTAATCATGATGGTATTCCCAGTCATTTATCTGGTGCAAATGATGATTACAGCGATCAAAGTATGAAAAATATGATTCCAAAATTTCACGTCTGATGCACCTAGTACCGTGCCAATAAGCAGAGCCTTGAACTTTGGTTTTGTTGATGGTGTGGTGTATAATGAAAAGTAGAACAATCCCTTTTCTATTTGGCTCATGTGGGTCCAACACCTTATTTCTGGGATGGATGAGGTTTAAAGCTTTCCTTCTGGGCTGGCTGAAGTAGTGATTGCATTTTAAACTGAGGCCTGCTGCCCTGTCACTAGGTTGGACCACTATGCCATTATCAAGTTCCCGCTTACCACCGAGTCGGCCATGAAGAAGATTGAGGACAACAACACACTGGTGTTCATCGTGGACGTTAAGGCCAACAAGCACCAGATCAAACACGCTGTCAAGAAGCTGTATGATATCGATGTGGCCAAGGTCAACACGCTGATCAGGTAGGTCCTGAAGCTGCTTTCAGTTGATCTTCAGTATTCTCTTGAACTTTCCTACCTGCCTGGTGACATGGTGTCTGTCAAATGGAAGAATCCAACTATATAAAGTTGCTGTGGCAACTCGGTGCTTCAAAATGACCGTAGCCGAGGCATTCTCATTTAACATCACTGTTTTCACATTACAGGCCCGATGGTGAGAAGAAGGCATACGTCAGACTTGCACCAGATTATGATGCGTTGGACGTTGCAAACAAAGTAAGTGGACCGGTGTTTTTGTAATCAGATGATTTACAAGTGCTGTTGCATTCAATTCGCTTACTCTGTGATGTGAAAAGTGCCACTGCTGCAAGAAACGGCCTGCTATATATTGCTTGATCTAATCCTTATTTTTTTCTTTTTTTTTCAGATCGGCATCATCTAAACTGGGAATGGAGATATGTGGATAAAAATAAATATTTGTAAAAATATTACTTGTATTGTCCGTGTTTAAATTGCAACTCATAATGGGGTCCATTGAGTGAATTGTGTTTGAAATGTGACTTGAATTTGGAAAATTTGTACCAAACGTGAAGTAACTTGCACGTCAATGGATTACAATGTAAGGGACAACAAATCTGCATTTGTCTATTTACAAGGGTGCTTAAAGGGTGCAATATGTTGTTTAAGGGTTTTCCCTCCTGGCTACATGCCAATTTCATGTGGCCTGACAGGGACCAGTGTTGCACTCGCATAAAGGTGTTGGTGTAACTGATTTGAACTAGGGCCTTTCAGAACTTGGGAGTTCAAAACGCCACCGGTGGTTTTCAGACCGCAGCTCTACAATCCTCATTTACTGTCTTGTCTATCTGGGTTACTGCTGGTCTGGAAAGTACGCAATAAGATTTTGGTGATTCCCAAGTCTGGTAGCATTAGAAAAAGTGAAGAAATGGTTGTAAATACAAACTTTTATTTTAGCATCCTGAAATTGATGATAACTTCAGCTTTATTGCTCTCAAATCGATATGGTCTGAAGTATACCCTTTAGTTCAATAATATCACTCTTGCATTACGTTCAAGCATCAGTCTAGTTATACTACAAATGTAAGTTTTGGTGTGCTTTTAATATAGGAACATTTTAAACTCGCCTACATGAATGAATGATTTTATAGTTCTGTCATGTCCCACATAGGATTATAGGACACCGATATAACTACACAAAGCGTTTAGTACATACACAATCAAAAACAATACATTTCATTCAACACCAAATAAACGGCAAAGTCGGCAATCAAAAGTTAACATCAGCATCACACATGAACTTTTACATCAACCTTCTTGAATAAACTTAATCGCAAATGATAAAACGGACAATATAAAATGAATTTCATTTTCAATTTCATCGAGCTCACCAAAATGATAGCCTATTCTCACTGGTGCCCACCCACCGTCCTGATTCAAGGGAGAATTCCTGACCTAATTTGAGCACAGGGACCTCTTAGATAAGTTATACAAAAGTTTTCTACACCAAACATGTTTAATTTGACAAAATGTACGGAGCTAAGGCATACACCTCACTTCAGAAAACCAGGTCTCTCTTTGAAGGATAGCAGTTCCTACAAATAAGGTCCTTGGTTTGGCCTTCACATCTTGTTAAAAATACGCGTACTTGAACCACTATTTATATAGGTAGGTGTACTTGCATCAATAGTGACATCAAAGGTCCAGTATTTAGCATCTAGAGATGAGGTTGCATGTTGCAGCCAAATTAATGAATGAACCCTCCCTCTAATGTGCCAGTAGTGCCCCCCAAAATGATATCTTCCACGATCTCAAGTAGCCATGTGTAAAGTGAAAAGGTTGCTAGATTAATGAATTTTCTTCAGTTGGTTTTTACATTTAAAATAGGTATTTGACAACATTGGTTTTACATAAGGGACTTTCTAAATCATGGGCTGTAAGGGAAAGTTAGCTTACACATACACTGCAATTACCGTTTAGTAAATATAATTGAGTAATTGTACGTGTTAAGATTGCTTCACGCTTTTTATGTATGTGAAGCAAGGTAATATTTTATCTAAATTATGCTGTACAATGCACTGGATTAAACAGGTTGAAATCTACAGGTTTTTATTAGGCACAACATCACACTTTAGTATTGAACCCTCAGCATCGTCGGTGTGTAACTCAGTGTAACTAGATCTACTCAAATTACTCATCACCAGGCTACTCTAATAGTAACAGCCTGGTTAGCGTGTCCCCAGCATATGCAATATTTTGAAACCCCCTCCCATAATACACTGACTCGTAGCTTTACAAGATGCACCGCATGCTAATCATAAAAATCAGCAAGACTAAACCAATGGATCCCAGGAGCCTCAGTCTCTGCCCTGGTTCCCACTGCCGCTCCTTCAAGAGAGGAACGTTCTGACAGTCCCCTTCACCAGGCCTCTGCAGATGGGACACTTCCTCAACGAGGGAGCGCACTCCTTGCACACCACCAGGTGTCCGCAGGGGATGAACACGATGTTCACCTCTTTATCCATGCACACTTTGCACGTTCGCTCCTCCTGAAGCCTCCGCAGCTGCTCCTCCATGGGTAGCTCTGCAGAGAGGAGGGTCGTTAGTCGAGGACCCAAACACTCAGCCATGGAGAACACAGTCACAAACACCTACAGTACATAGCCCACATACACGTCCGCAAATCGTTGAATCCCACCACCGCCACCACGTCGTACAATACATCACCCACGTATACAGCTGAAATACGTTGAATCCCACCACCTTTTAAGACCAATACAATGAACCGCTGAAGACTCTTCAGCATCGGACAACAAACTGTTTGAATTTAGTGGTGGCTCAATCGCATTTGCCAAGCTGACTCTTAGGACTAGACAGCATTATCTACTGCAAGGTTGCATCTTCTGCAACACCAGTTACTATCTACATTGTTTTCCCTATGAATTTGGGATAAAGTATATTGCTTGATAGCAAGCCAGAAGGAGCAGATAATACAGGACCAAGCATAGCATTGACAATTATCAGGTCAGGACAATTATCATTGCTTACAACAAAAATCAGGTCATGATGAACGTCGGGTACAAGAGCAGTTATTCATTGCCAATAACGTGAGAACATGAATGTAATGCATTAGTATAATATATATAAGCGAAGTCAAGCGTCGCCACTGCCTGGCTGCAGTGCAGTGCAGCAGGTTATGTGTGTGTATGTACCTGAGAGATCCTGACTTGGTGACACAGCTTCATTTGCCTGGGCTGAAAGTGCAGTGGAGAGAACACATTAAGCCTGAGGATGCTAAGAGACCGTATTGAAAGGCGACGGACAATAGTTGAGCAGGTGTACTTTTTGCCTTAGCAGAGCCAGGATTTTACATGGGGGGGAAAAACACAAGTTTTCAAATAATCATGTGAAAGAAACGTGAACCGAATCACTTGCATGACTTTTGTCAATGCAGATAATGAAAAAAATAAATGGCACATAATGTGACAATGCTGTGATCGGACTGAATGTGCCGACTGTGTTAACAGAATTTAAATGTCCACGGTATGTAAAGCAGGAATGGATGAATCTTATGCAAATGTGGACTCTGACTAAATGTCGACTGGGGATGTCAGTCATGTGATGTAGACTGCAGTGTGTCCCCCCCACCCACCCCCACCCCGCTAGCAGGGCCAACTCGTGTACTGGTTGTAATGTCCCGACGTTCTGCGGTGGCCTGCACAAACACGATGGGATGACGGAGCGTGTCGGTGGCTGTACCCATGAGGTCTCTGAGCAGCAGCACGTCGTTCTTCTGGATCCAGTTGCGGAAGAGCTCCGAGGCGGCGTTCCCCTTACTGAGGACCAGCTCCAGGAGCCGGGCCGTCTGCTGGGGGCCGCTGGGCAGGGCCTGGACGCCCCCGTATTCCTCCGCCGCTGTGGGGTGGGAAGGAGCAAGGGGACGGCGTAAGCAAAGACCGTCGTGGAGGGCTACCTTACCTCCTCGTGGGCCTTCCTCTCCGAGCCCTGTTGGTTCTTAATGCTAGCCAAGAGGGAACTGAGAGCAAGAGGGAACTGAGTGCAGTCTTCTGCTACTTGAACGCCCATGAATACCGACTTGGAACATAGCCGCATCAGATGGGGACCACGGTACTGTGGTCTGAACACACTGTAGGGACTTTGATTCCCAGCACAGGCCAAAGGTTCAAGGTTTGATCAACAAGGTCTGCAACAAGAGCCATCAGCAAATGTGCTTCTAAATATCAGGTATCCCCTTGTCAATTGCGGCCCAAATTCACAACAATGTTGAGTTGTCTCTACCCGCCCCTTTTTCCTCATCAAACTCACAAGGGTGGCATAATATTTTGAAACACGCACATTTTCCATTTTGACAATGTGGCAACGAGTCCTGCACTGTAAGTTGATCAGCTATTGTATTTGTTTGCAAAATATTAGCCAGCTTATTTAGCATCTGTCTGGAAATCCTTCTGGGCTTTAAGCTGTCTCCATCTGTCAAATGAAACTCCAGATTTAACCGTCCTCACAGCTCTGGTCATGATACTTATTCAAAGGTGGATGGGGCTTTTGAGGTGGGGTAGAATTGTATGATCTAATACATCTCAGGGGATCCAGTTTGTTAGCTTGCTTCCATGGCTGCAGACGGCAGTGTTTGTGTGCCAATATATGTCCTTTCTTGCCACCGAGTGTACTCTGAGAATAGTGAATCAGAACACACATGCCACACAGCAACATAAAAGCGTTGCGAACCAGAAAAGAAAATTCAAAGAACAAGTTGGCCGTAGCATTGTCGGAGACGACAGTACTTCCACTCGGCATGTTAATCTCTATTGACACATCATGGTCATTTTTTGTAGTATAGTATAGTACATTTGTCTTATATCCTACCTTTAATAGATACGTGAAGAGTCAGTACTGAGGCTGTCATATTCAGTAGCCCAAAGGAGGTAGAGATGGCTGTTGTGTTCGCCAAAACCAACAATTCTCACATAATGCACGTACTTATCCTTGATGAAGGTTCCCACTACTTGAGGATCTGTCTCCAGTATATAAGTGCAGGGGTGCAAACTGGTGATTGCCCACAACGGTAAAGGTTTTTTGTCAGAAAATGAGCAATGTACGGCACCCAGGCCCCTTCTCTGTAAGGTCGGCAGTAGCTCAGGAGGTAGAACGGACGCTGGTAACCGCAAGTATGCTGGTTCGATCCCCGTCTCCTCCTAGCTCCTAGAGTCTCAAGCTGAGCAAGGCACCTAACCCTAACTGCTCCCGACGAGCTGGCTGTCGCTTGCATAGCTGAACCCCGCTGCTGACGGGGTGTGAATGAATGGGTGAATGTTAGGCAATCTTGTAAAGAGCTTTGGGGGGCCACAAAATAAGCATTTTCTAACCAAACTGTTTAAGTGTGAGTAAAAGCCTGTCAGTGATCTACTATACCTACTATATGATCTACTATATGAAGCAGGGCTAACAATAAGATCAACTCAGTCTTATCTATTAGGCGGTTGCCCTATTTGGGTTAAAAAAAATTGGAAATTTCGCCGAAAGTTGACCAGTGTGTCAATACCCCAGTAATGACACACTCTTTACGTTCTGGAAACTCACTGATAACGTTCTGCTCCCTCAGGTGCTCCAGCACAGACTCGACGCTCTTCAGCCGCTGGACCAGCGCTGTCTGGTGCCTCTTGAGGAACGTGAACCCATCTGAAACAGACGCGGTTAGAGAGCCCATGAAGGTCTGTGATTCACCAACTGTCGCCTTGCATTAACACTCACAAATGTGAAAAAAAACATAACCAGGGGCCGAGTGCAAAACATAGGAGCGGTTTAGGGGCATTCAGCTGCAGGGGATTTGGCACAGTACATATGACAGTACATAGTGAGAGGGAGAACAGCAGACTGTACCTGAGGCCATGGCCTCGGCCAGCATCTCGCGCTCCTCCTCCCTCTTCTGGTCCTCGGCGCTCAGCAGGTCCGAGACCAGCTCCTGGACGGTCTTGTAGTTCTCCCCGCTGGTCAGGATCTTGCTCTGCACCGTCTGTTTGACCAGGCCACGCTCAAAGCCCATCTCCAGGGCCGACTTGATGACCGGGGTGTTCATCATGACCGTGTCCTCCGAGCGCTCCTCCCCAGGCCCCACGTGCACCACTAGGAGGAGAGTTACAGGATTCATAAAAGACAAACTGAAGGTAGGGGATGGATTTATGAACGAAGATCTCCGTTGACATTTCTCACAGAGACGGCCTCCTCTACAATAACACTGAGACGTTTGTCTTTTGAAACCGTGCCTGGATACCAAACTGCCGAACGATGTTATAAGGATAGCCCACAAATAAACAAGGTCATGTCCTAAACCTGACGCGTTCCTTACCTGGTGAGTCCACAAACTCTCTGGAGGTGGTGTCGCCGCTGGTCAAAAGCTGTGGAGGAACAAGAAAAAACTAAATGGATCAGTCTTGAGATGTCTCCTGCTCTACAGTCCCAAATAGTAACCGGCTGGTTTTACCAACCTGCTCAAAGAGCCGCGGGAACCGGGCCTGGATCTGATGCACAAACTCCTGGCCCTTCTCCTGCAGGAGATACTCACACCTGCGTTCAGGAAGATACAAGACACAAGATTGTTTATTGTCATGTACACAACGGAAACATAGTTTGCACTGAGCAATGAAATTCTTAAATTTGCAAGTTCCTTCACACAAAATATATTTAAAATAAAGTAGATGAATAACTAAACTACTAAAAACAAAGAGCAGAATTTTGTGAAACAAAAACAGTTAAATATAAGGTGCTGTTTAGCATGTGCAATGTTCGCATACAGCAGAAGGCCCTGAAAGACCTTGAAATATAGAAGTTTGAATATACTACTTATTATTGTATATTATTAGCAGATAAGTACATAGTGCAAATGAAGCTCACAGTTGAAAATAAATACAGAAGAGACACCAATCAGCATTGGATGCAGTGATGACAGGTGCTAAGCTCCCCTGTATCAGAGGATAGTTCACAGCGCAAATCTGGTGCATTACAAAAATTCAAAAGGCTAATACACTGAAGGGCCATGGTTACCAGTTACCTTGGAAACCACTTGGCGTGTTCTACCCAGGGGTCATCTCCAGACTCCCAGCAGCGAAGCCCGCCATCACAGCAGAAACATTTCACGTCATCATTACGACCTTTGGAACCAACACACCGTGTTCCATGTAAAGTTTGGAAGAGCATATGTATTTTATATACAGTATTTATTGATTTCTTTTGTCAACGGAAGCCCTTATTTTTGGGCAGAACGCTCAGTTCACCATCAGGTGCGCGGTTTAAGGCGAGTGGGCGTGGCTTCTTACCCACATAGTAGAAGCCGGCCTTGGCCAGCTGATCGGGCCGCACCGGGATACGCGAGGGCCAGTTGACGAAGGTGAGCAGCCGCTCCTCGTTCTGTTGCATGCCGGGGTTCGACACGTTACTGAGGCCCGGGGCCACCACCGCCGCGGCCCCAGAGAGCTGCCAGGGCCCCGCCGTGGCGGCCCCGAGGCCTGGGGCCGCGGCGGTAGCCAGGGAAACGTTGTCGGCCCGGTCCCCTCTGACAAAGCGGCAGTTGGGGTAGTGTCTCTGGTGCTCCGACGCGGCGCGGTCACCCGGCACCCAGTTACTCAGCTGCAAGACACACGTGATGTTACCCCTGATGTGGTCATCAGCACTCAGTACTATTTATAAATTAGACCCGGTAGGATATGATGCCACGGCTGCAAAGTCACACTGGCCAAACACACACCTGTCCCCCGCAGCTGAAGCAGGCCACCCGGTCGCCCTGACCCAGGAAGTAGAAGCCGGCCTTGGCCAGCTCTCCGGGGGTGATGATGGACAGCGTCCAGGCCTGGAAGGAGTCCAGGCGCTCCTGCTCTCGCCGCATGCCGGGGTTGTGGCACACGGGCGGCCTCTGGTGGGACATGTCCTCCACGCCGCGGGACGCCAGCGGACTGGACGGGGGCGGCGCGGAGAAGCCGATGTTCATGTAGGTGGCGGGCTCCTCTGCCTGGCTGCTGGGAGCCGGGAGGGCCGGTGCTGGGACGACCGCAGGGCCAGGGGCCGACAGCTGGGGCAGATAGCAAAAAAAGCACACCGGTTTAGAATGAAAGGCCTTTGGAAGAAATCCAAACCACCGTACACATTTAAACAGAACTAAAAACCTGGGGTCTCAACCTCATCTTTCAGTACATTTCAACATGGCTCTCCAGCTCATAAGACCCGCCTCTTGCCTGCCATTAGACCAACAGCATCCCACGGCGGAGGCATGGCTACAGACCTAGTCACCATGTCAGTCTCAACCTCATCTCACAGTAGGCTTTGTGTGAGCCCTGGGTTCAGGGCCAACCCCGTTCTACAGCACAACTGAGGCAGTATCAGTTACCGGGGGCAGGACGGGGGCGCTGCGCAGGGGGGAGAAGGCGGAGTGGGAGGAGGACAGCAGGTTGGCCGTGGAGGGCAGGCTTTGGATGAAGGGGCAGGAGGGGGAGAGCTGCCGGTGCTTCTCTGAAGGACAGTCCCCGGCTTGCCAGCCCTCCGCCGTCACGTTGCACCTGAAGCACTGCACCCTGTTGCCCACGCCCGTGTAGTACCAGCCCGCCCGCGCCAGGCTGCGCTCCGTCACGCCCGAGGCGGGGAAACGGGCGAACGTGGAGATGCGGAAGAGCTCTGGGGACGTAGAGAGGACGTGTATAGCCCTTAATGACAGGTAGTCTCAAAGGCCCCCCCAGAGGGCAAGATAAAACTCCCTCAATTAGCAAGGAAGAAATCTTGAGGAGAAACGCAGAGTGGGAGATCCGTCCTTCAGAGTCGGGATCCCACTGATCAGTAGTGCAATGGGTGCCATAAGTGACATACATACGTACAGGCAAAACATGTTCACATTACTCCCAGTCACCACAGGACACTCAAGCAATTTAAATTAAAACCAAAATTGGGGTGGTGGTTTTAAAATATATATATATATATATATATACAAATAATTTGAAAAAGACTCCAGCGTAAACATAATAAATTGGGTGTATATAGTGCCAAACATTTAAAATAATTGACATGGGGGAACCATGAACCAATATCTCATATTGAGGTAAACTAGAAGAGAGACCCAACAAAGATGTCATGGCATGGCTAAGTGGATGTAGCGGTTCGAGGAGAAAGGGAGAAGGAGGAGAGGAGCTGGTACCTGAGGAGTTGTCATACTGCAGATCAGGCGGAGGACCGCTGCGACACAGGGCCATCAGAAACTGGTTCTTTTTCAGTTCCAAAAGAGTTTCCATGATTGTTCAGTTTCGTTTTTACATGTAGTATTACAGAGGGCGGCTGAGTGGGAGAGGTGGGAGAATAACGCCACGGGTATAACCCCCAGTCACACACTCACGGTTCTGCTCCAAATGAAAGCGAAACTATTAGACAGCCTCGCTGCTATATCGACACGAAACCTAAGAAAGCAGTCCTTCATCGGATTTATAATAGCGTACAGGGTATAAAGAAAGCTACATTTGAATATGGTCATATTTAAATGTGAGCAGTCTATGTTTCATTTCTTTCATTTAGAGGGGCAATAAGCACATTTACCCCTCAGAAAGGTTGAATCGATATAGCAATTAAAATAATTTATTGACGTGATACTTATGAGCGCGAAAGTTCCACTGTCAATCGATTTAATCATGCATCACATGTGAATAAACATGTCCCCATCAACGAACCGCGCTGATAGTGAAATCATACTTTTAGACCCCATTATGGTATCTATCCACTGTGCCTTCACCATGGCATGGCATCAGATCCCCTCATCTCAATCCCCCCCTGATGTGGACTCCTTATGTCCCATGACGGTGACAGCCGAGGGTGACAGATAGTTCCACGATGAAGATGACAAGATAGTTTCCCGATGAGGAACCCAACAGGAATTTCCAGCTCCACTACGTCAGCCTCACGTCCGGCCAACAGGAAAGTCCCTGCTGCTTTATTCTGCTGTCTTCCGTCTAAATACTGGACCATATGACATACAATTTCGTTAGTTCAATGAATACTATAACAACCCGTTTGGACTACCGTTATAGAAATATCTAAAGCATATTATATCATGCGCATGCTGTATATTAAAGATACGATACATCCTTGATAAAATGTGCATTAGCGACACCGCCCACGCAGTCGTTACGCAATTGTAATATAATTTATAAACATGATGTTAAAATAAATATAAATACAAATGTTTACCTAAAAGAAAAGAATGAAGATATATGACCTGCAATTTAATGAATTGTAGTATGCTGAATCTAGTGATATACAATCCATGGCCGCAGTCACATCGTTGTTGTTACCTTGACTCCGCCCACTTCAGTTGTTGACCCCACCCACTTCATGTGCCTTGTTCAAGACAACTCCGAGATTCGACTTATTAATGGTGGCCTATAGAGTGGCGAAGTCACGCCCCTTCCGGTAGGGCTCATGGGACCTATGAGATCGAAAAATATGAATGGGTGTCAATGGAGAGAAAATAATTATTTTCTGGTCCCAGTCTTTATATGCCCTGGATTACAGGGCATAAATTATCCTTTAAATCCTTTACAGGGCAAAAATTATCCTTTAAATCCACAAACAACATATGTGTAATCCAGGGCATATAAAGACCGGGACCAGAAAATAATTATTTTCTCTCCATTGACACCCATTCATATTTTTCGATCTCATAGGTCCCATGAGCCCTACCGGAAGAGGCGTGACTTCGCCAATCTATTAACGCAAGTATTATAAAAGTGTTTGTTGACGTTTCGACACATCATTTGATGTGTAATTATGCAATATGTGTTTGTATCGTCTATATTTTGCTTCGATTTAACCCCCTTTCTTCTTAATGCATTTCCAAAATAAGCATGAATTGTTGCTGCATATATTATATTATAATCAGCGATGAACCACAATATGCCAACATTCCTTCGGCCATCCATGTTCCCCAACGTATTTCAGTCATGTAACAAGAAAGCAGCATGTATATTATTGTGTGTTTTAATTTCTTGTCCAAAATTAAAAATAACATACATGGCTAATCGGTATCCCCTAGGTGGCGCAAAATGGATTTCCCCCACCCATGCTGCCTTGCGCGCGATTTCATTTAGCGCTGACATCCGACGCAGCATTCCCTGCTGGGACCATGGCTGGGACCCAAGCCCCCAGGAACAGTGCACTCTTCGGCAATCCACCAGTGCTCAGCGGCCAAGCCTGGTATTGAAGCTGTTTAAGCGGGCTGTGGACGGGTCCCTCCATTAAAAGGGGCCCAGAAGTAGATATCTCCGCTCGCTCCAATACAAGTGGGGAACAGGAATGTGTCTCCGCAAAAAATCTAACTCCGTTAACTTCTCGTGTCCGAGGTTTTACCTTTTACTTATCATGAATGACGTTGATGGTTTTTAGGCACTGTGGTGACTCTTTATCACTAAAAGTGTTTGATCTTTAGACTGGTTCAGCTGCTGCCCAGTGCCCACGTTCCTCTGCTTGCGATCATTGCATTCAACATTTATTGATCCATTTAATCAAAAGATCCAAAGACAAAGAACGGGTGTATTACGGTATCATTTTTTATAATATTGTTAATAGCCTAATAAACATTTCCGTTGTGTTAGTATTTAATTTTTCATTTGCTTGTTTAGCTATGTATATGGATTATGTTCACAGTTTTGATCTCAGACGTCTGGTCGCTTATAGCAGAATATTCTATTACTGTTAAGCAAACTATGAATAATAAAACACGCCAAACCATGTGTCCTTTATCATAGTTACACGTATGACCAAAAAACGTGTGAAATTCAGCTGTATTCAGTGAGGTTTGATTAATTAAATGCGCTGACAGTTCATTGCTCCTGCGAAACGGATTGCACTGAGTGGAGCGGATCACCATTCCAACATGGCGGCCCGCATCTCATCAACGCCAGTAGGCAGTAGCGTTCGATGCTCCGTCTATGTCATAGGACAGGGGTTGGCAAGTAAGTTTGGCTTCGGGCCAAAAAAAATTCAGCCAGCAGGTGGTGGGCCAGAATATTATCAAAGGCTAGTTCAAGGAATTGATTTTTTAAAATGCATCTGGAATTTGCGACGCAGGCCCGTCAGCTGGCTTAGTCATATGCCTACCACACACAACATGACTATATGTAGCCCTACTACATACAAGGCCATATAAACAAGTGTATGCCCGGCCCCTAAATCTTGCGGGCCAGATATTATGTCTGGCGGGCCAATCATGGCCCGCGGGCTGCCAGTTGCCGAACCCTGATATGTGCAGCCTGTATTCCATAGATCCGACCAATCACAGAACGGGGAGGGACGGCAAGATGATGACGACGTCTATTCGACACGCCCATCGAGTTCTTTCCATGGCTTCTTCCTCATCGAATTTCTGTCGCTCTACATACGTCATCTGGTATAATTGATACGATTGGCTATGAGCTACGTACAGACTCATATGATAGACATTCGTAGCGCCCAATAAACGGCTCCGAGCTATCGTAAACCACGCCTCAAATACAAGAAAATGAATGTGTGGTTCCCAGACCTCATCTCAATTGTAGATTGAGATGAGGTCTGGCGTTAGCCAGGCTAACATCAGGACAGAATATCCATTGAAAATTCATTGTTTCGATAAGGTCAAGGATACCTTTAATTTTAGTACATTGCATCCCTGTTACTTTGTTGCCTTTTCTTAGGTTATGTTTGAGTTGTGTGCTGGTTCATTTGTTTGTGCATTTCTGATTACTGGTTTACCTGGTACAAGAAAATGAATGTGTGGTTCCCATTTGTCATGAAGGCAAATGAGACGAGTCCAGTCGGTACCTAAATCTCAGGCACCATGGGTTGCGATTTGTTTATATGTTAATAAACATTTACATGTAGGGCATGTCCGGGATACATGCCCTCATGGTTACACATGGTTCCGACACCCTCGGCCCCTCTCCCCAGGACCAGTGGAGCGAGGGGGGCAGGGGAGCATGCCAATGAAGATCAGCCTCAGTTGTGGACCACTCTAGATTAGAGGCAGACTGCTCTATTGGCATTAATCTTCCTCCTGTGCCCTGAAAGCTTCTTATTCTTGTACCAAAGTTTAGATTCAGGGAGAACCGATCCACTTTGCATGGCTTCCACTTGTAACTTCAAGTGGTTGCTTTGTTTTGGTTAGTTGATGAGGAGTGGCTGAAGGTCAGGGCAACGCCCGTGGCACCTTGGCCAAGTAGTTTCTCCTGTTTTCTTTAGTCAGCCAGATCTTAAAACCTGGTGGTTCATCTTGTTATGTTGGTCAATTGCTATAAACTGTGGTTGTTCCTCGAACCGTTTTTGATGAAGTTATGCCCTCTTGTTGGTTTTGAGTTGAGAACAGCGCCATTACTATACGGAAAAACTAGGGAGACGTTTCTAATGTTCGACGCGAATCAAACGGGGGTAGCAATGGGAGGAAGTTGCAGTCTGTCAAGCAGGATGTTGTCACCTCAAAAGGCGTGTACTTTTTAATGGCATGGTATCCAAATGATGGCTTTTGAGTGGTGGATTTCAATGATTCTGAGATTATAAGGCTTGTGCCCCCTCCATACCCAGTTAGGGAGGGAGGGAGGGAGGAGAGTTATCATTTGGTAAAGAGGCTGAAAGAGTATAATCCAAGGCGCAGTGAGAGCAGCCATGTTTAATGTAGACTGGCAGTTCAACAATACCCTGGATAGAGCGGCGGGGTCCGATGGGTCGGATGGGGAGGCCCCCCTCATGTAAGGAATTACAGTAATGTCGGGAATCTCTGCCTAATATTCCACTGGATTTGTACGGTTTATCATGCCCTCTGAACTTGTCAGAGGACAGTCATTGTATTCATCTTTAGCTCGCTCCACTGGTTATTAACCGTGTTATTGTTATGTCTTATCCAGGCCAAATGTAGCCTCCAGTGCGTTTGAAAGAAATTCAATAGTCACTGTGACGTCAGCAACAAATTACAAATGTATTGTGCAAAAAAAAAAAAGGTGGGTGTCCTCATTTACATTGGCTGGCTTCTTGTCACTAAGTATGTAATTGCTAAAAATATGTTTAGTAACTTTTATTCAAGGCCAGTCTATCAGAAGCAGAGTCATGAATATTCAATTAAAATGTCCCTAGGTCTCGCTCTTTTTCAGTTTTATGTAAATCACATATGGTTACTTGTAGGGCTATTAAAAAGTGCAATATGAACCTATTATAAGTAGGCCTAGTGCGTGAAATGTGGCTGTCCACTCATTCAGTTGTCAAAATACATACCATTTTCCATTCTGTTCCTGTCGATGAAGTTGAACACGACATACTGTTGCCCTCGACGCCCTACAGTCAGGAGAACGTCATGGCACTGGTCGCACTGGTCTCCTGGATGCTACAGCCGCACCTGCGCTCTCGCACTCACAGCGGATTCACTGCTTGAAAACGCCGGCTCGGACTTGATGTCTATTTTACGCGTAATTAAAAGTGAACAAGAAGCCTACGGGATGCATGCATTGACTTCGATGTAGGCTACCTCCCACCAGAAGTGAACTTTTAAAATGTAGACAACTGAGAAACTCAGTTCGTTAACTGCCAGAAGAAATGAAGAGCGAAGAGCCAAAAGCGGCACCTGGAAACACCATCTTGGCAAAACCAACCACAACACAGCAGGTGAGAACGGAGGTGAAACCGTTTTTAACCTTAATCTGGTCGGTAATCAACGGCATCGTAGTGTAATCACCTGAAATGGGTCGATGTGTAACTCAATTATAGCGCCGAGAGCTTTTTTGCCTGGGGTATAACGAATAAGCTATGTTTACCAAGTCAAACAGGATAAAGTTCAGCTGTAGGGAAGCTGCAACCGGTCGAACAACATTTCTGCCCCCTGCGTACGCAAGTGATGGTTTATACCACAATAACTTATGAGGGTGTTCTCTCTGCTTTTTGTAACGGGGATTTGGTTGCAACAACAAATCCAAACACGTATCTAAATAAATTATATGGGACTGAAGGTGATTTTCTTACCTTGAAAATGTTAATTGTAGCAATTATTTTTCAGGTCCGTATTACACATAAGTGGTTGGATATGAATTTGGAGGTATTAATTGTACACAACCATTGTGGCCATTGCCTTGAATGCATGGGCTACTCCTTTCCCCTAATGATAAAGTTGAAATGAAAAGGGAAGTTTGGCCTAGTAGGTCATTAAAACTGGTGCAACCAGTCATAGTTTGCATGACTTCATATTGATTCAAACAACTTTTAGAATAATTGATTTAGCAGAATGCAAATAATTTGGTTATAGTTTGGAGAGGTTAACTTTAAACATAGCCCACCTAACTTAATTGATGCATGAATCATTCTGGAGACTGTCTGCATTTTGCAGCAACTTCCTCAGTGGGGTAAGCCTACATGATAGCCCGTCGGCTACTTCTTTCTATAGAGATACATTTCACACAGGAAGGATGCCCGGCCGACGGTTTCATAAACGCTTTTCATGAGGTAAACCTGTATGGCAATCTTGCCAGAAAATGTGTTTACGCGTGCTACAGTATGAAACAAAGAACCCATACTTGGGCGATGGGTGGCACATGAACAGAAACTTCACCTTACTCCAACCTTTCGCTCTTGGTTCTTTTAAGTATCTATTAGGACTAGAAGCCCATTTTTCACCTGATTAGCACCTAATGAGAAACACTTTTGCATTTCAGCAAAACATGCTGACATTGGATGAAATGTGTTTGATTATGTATATTGATAAAGTTGATTTTTATCTGGTTTAACGTGTGTGTGTGTGTGTGTGTGTGTGTGTGTGTGAATTATAAATCAATGAATGAATTCCCTAATGCATTAATTTCTTTCTAGAATGCCATGGAGGTAAATGGACCCACTAAGAATAATGTCGCCAGCCCAACATCACAGTCCCAATCTGAAGCACAGCCCCCTGCCCCCGTATCGGACCCACACATCCCACGAGAGCAGTGGGGTGGCAAGTATGAGTTCCTGCTGTCCTGTATTGGATATTGCGTCGGCCTTGGCAACGTGTGGCGGTTCCCCTACCTCTGCTACCGCAATGGAGGAGGTGAGGCATGCTTTCCTAGAAGTGGAGCTTAGAACCACTGGTAACCATAACACCCTGTCCGTTGCTATAGGCTTACACTGTTCCATCCTCAGGTACACACCCAAGACGGCGGTTGAAAGTGTTTAGAGAGTTTAGAAAACACAATGTAGAAATCGTACTCTTATAACAGCCATCTAACTGTGGTTTTTGAAGGGGTTGATGAATCCGACGCCATTACTGTTAGCATTGCTAACGAATGTCAGCCAACCTGACCGTGTTTCTTGCTAGCCCTCCTAGAGATTACATTCCTCCTCTGCCTCTCTTAGCTTATTCTCCTACTGAGGTTCGAGAGTTTGTATTCTATTCTATAATCACCTTGGGATTAATGTTCAGGGCCTGTGAAGACCTGTGAGACTGTAGCTGTCATTATACCTGATATTCTGCATTTTAGGCTCGAGCAGTGATTCCGAGAATGATGAAAAAGCAGTTTCTGTTGAAGATGTAATGCGGTCACGTGTCTTTGAACTGTTGGGATCCATCACGGCTTGCCTTGACGTGCCAGGTCTTGCAGACTTGGGCTCCCAGCGGTTCAGCAGAGCTGGCCCATGCCCTCCTCCTCATGCACACTTGTCTCCCCCGTCCACAGGTGTGTTCCTCATACCCTACTTCATAATGCTGTTCTTCACTGGTGTCCCCCTGTTCCTCATGGAGCTGAGTCTGGGCCAGTATGGAGCCGCTGGCCCCATCACTGTCTGGAAGTGTTGCCCTCTCCTTAAAGGTAACCTGTGTGTGTCCGTGCTGGAGCGTTCAAATACCGCCCTACAGTGGTACAAAGCTGAACAAATACGGGGTTTCCAAGTGCAGTTTGAAGTCAGGTTAACTTTTTTTTTTTTTTTAAAGAACCTTTTTCTAAACCGCGCTGCACAAATCCAAATCTCCACGGAGACCCACTAACCCTGCGTGCGGGCCTGCAGGTATTGGCATCGGGATGCTGTGCGTGTCCACGCTGGTGTGCCTCTACTACAACGTGATCATCGCCTGGACCTTCTACTACCTGGGCAGCTCCTTCCAGAGCCCCCTGCCCTGGTCCTGCGAGGCCCCCGCCAATGCGGCCCTGTGTGCCAACATCAGCTCGGGCAACGGGTCCTTTCAGAGCCCTTCAGAGGTCTTCTGGAAGTAAGGCCCTCCCTCATTCTCTCGCTCTCACTCCCTCAAAACATTTTAGTAGGCTATCGATATTAAAACGACATTCTTATAAATGTAAAAAGGCTATCCTTTGATGGTCTACTATTGTCTTGATACTGAGAAAGCAGAGCTAATGTTGGCCCTTCCTTGAGCTGACCAACTGAAGTAAATAATGTATCTGAAAAGGACTGTTTGACTTGTTTGTCTAGTGTCAATAAAAGGAGATGTCTAGGCCACGCGTTTCCTGGAAAATCGTTTGGCCATATGCAACTTTGTAGACATAACGTTCCTTCTCCACAGTCTGTACAGAAGTTCAGAAAGAAAGGGGAAAATGTATAATTTACACACGCCACATTTATCTGACGTAGTGGACATGGCCATGGACCGATCTCCAGCCACGGATAGATCTCCAGCCATGATGGTCTTTACAGACTTTGCTCTGTGTGTTTTCTCCTTAGTGAGAAGGTGCTTGGTGTAGTGCACAGCAAGGGCCTCCACGACCCAGGGCCGGTGCGGTGGCCCCTGGCCCTCTGCCTGCTGGCTGCGTGGATCATCATCTTCCTCTGCATACTGAAGGGCATCCGCAGCTCCGGGAAGGTGAACCAACATGGATGACATGACGTGCTTTATTCATCCCCGAGGCAGAACGGCAGCACATATTACCACGGAGGCCAATGCAACATAAATATTAATTAACAGTAAACAATCTGTATCAACAATACAGAATAAACATCAGTTTAAAAAGAATGATCAGTAATGGCATCCAACACGCATTTCACAAGCAGTGTACAACCCGTTCATGCATCCTTTTGGTGCCATTTATTTCTACCCTTTGTTAAACCACGCCTATGGTTTCTTGTGTTTGCAGGTGGTTTATGTCACCGCTACGTTTCCCTACTTCGTGCTGCTCGTGCTGATCATCAAGGGCGCCACGCTGGAAGGATCGCTCCAAGGGGTGGCCTTCTACCTCACCCCTGACTGGAGCCGTCTAGCCAGTGCACAGGTAACGCCGGGACAGCAGCAGGTATAACCTGCTCCCGGTAACGCCTCTTTTGGAGGCTTGCCTGATGGAGATTAATATAATTATTTAGGGTCAATGCGTTACACAATTTGAAAGTAACATTCTATTATAATCTTTTTTTGATTACTTATCAATTGACCTCGTCTTTCAGAGCCCTAGTAAAAGTGACATCTAGTTGTTGTTTTATTAGAACCTTGACCGTGACTATAGCAGTGCACCGTAGCTAATTTGGCTAGATAGTCCAACCTAGTCCCATTTCGATGAGTGCGTCTGGTAAATGACACATAATAGAAACTGTTCCCAGTAAAAGCCTTATACTTTATAATCTGTTCCCAGGTGTGGAACGACGCAGCCTCCCAGGTCTTCTACTCTCTGGGTATCGGGGTGGGGGGCCTGCTGTCAATGGCGTCATACAATAAATTTGACAACAACGTCATCAGGTTTGTTTGTTTTTCTCTTGGACTTTGGATTGAGTCGCAGTTGGCCGGCCGACGTTTGAATGAACTTCTTCTTTTTAAGGGACACGTTGATAATAGTCGTCGGGAACTGTAGCACCAGTTTCTTCGCCGGCTTCGCAATTTTCTCCATCCTGGGTCACATGGCCTGGAGAAAGGGCGTTCCCGTGGGCGAAGTGGCAGACACTGGTACGCACTGCTCTGGTCACATGACCAGTTCTCTAGAAAATCACTTCTGAAATGTTGGTCATCCAAGTGATCGGAAATGATTGCAGGAATAAATGAGCCAATAGGTTGCGGGTTCAAAACATTTATACAAACGTGTTTGGGGTTGCTGTTGACTTATAGTATCTCTATATCATCATATATTATATAAGGACCTACTATCCGATAGACATGTTACCTATTTGAATGTTTCCTTTCTTTTATTTAATTATTTGTTTACTTCTCTTTATTTAGGTCCTGGTTTGGCATTTGTTGCTTACCCAGAGGCCCTGGCTCTCCTGCCTGGTTCCGTATTCTGGTCAATCCTCTTCTTCCTCATGCTCTTCATGCTGGGCATCGACACACTAGTGAGACTCTGCATTTGCTTTGCAACCAACCAAATGACGGCGGTGACAAAGGGAACCGCTTGCGTCAATCTTAATGACACCTATGTTTTCTTCCTCACAGTTTGGGAACATGGAGGGCATTACGACCGCAGTGTTGGACGAGTTTCCTCAGCTGAGACAAAACATGATGCACAAGACCCTGTTCTTGGCGGCTCTGTGCTTTGCCTTCTACCTGATGGGTCTCCTGCTCATCAGCGATGTGAGTATCTCTGATCTATATGTATGGTATGTGATTGTGTGTGTGGGTCATTTGTCGGGCTCCGTCTCATGCGTCTGGTGTCTCTGTGTCTTCATAGGGCGGCATTTACTGGTTCACCCTCATTGACTCCTTCAGCACTAGTTTCGGCCTGATAATCATCGCCCTCTTCATGTGCATCGGCATCTCCTTCTTCTATGGTACACTTCCTAACCCTCATTACACCTCACAGGCATCAAACCCTAACCTTCATTACACCTCACAGGCAACAAACCCTAACCCTCATTACACCTCACAGGCATCAAACCCTAACCTTCATTACACCTCACAGGCATCAAACCCTAACCTTCATTACACCTCACAGGCATCAAACCCTAACCTTCATTACACCTCACAGGCATCAAACCCTAACCTTCATTACACCTCACAGGCATCAAACCCTAACCTTCATTACAGCTCACAGGCATCAAACCCTAACCGTCACCACACCTCCCAGGTATATACCCCTAACCATCCCCACACCTAACAAGCATTAATCTCGACCCTCAATTCACAGGAGTTAAACCCAGGTCCTAACACGGCAGCATGTCTCACAGGTTATTTTATTCGCTCCTCTTTTGATAGTTTGTGTTTGATACTCTGATTTGCTTCCCAGGATTGCTTCAGAGTAGTCCTCTTGAATGCCGAGCCTTTCTTATTACATATGTTTGCTCTCCAAGGACGTTAAACCCATAAATGTTTACACTCTTTTCATGTCTTGTGACATCATGTTTAAGGAAAGATCATCACTCTGGATACAAGTCAACTGTCATTGTTTTTTGTTTTTTGATATTTTATGAAACTCCCACAAGAGGTGGGAGATATTCAGTGTGTGGACCCTGCATTGGGACCCCTATACAGGTCTCTGGTGTCTAAGCCTTTCTTTGTTCTCATGCATCCAGGAGTGAACCAGTTTTGCCAGGACATCATCGATATGATCTGCCACTGTCCCCCATGGTGTACCAAGTTTCTTTTCTTCTTCAAAGCGTGTTGGGTATTCATCACTCCCTTCCTTCTCCTGGTAAGCAAACACTCTCGCCAATTATAAACATCGATTGAATATGTATATACACCCTACGAGATTTAAAACACATGTCCCTGTAGCTCCTTAGATACTACGCCAACCAATCACACCGATCTGGACTTTAAATCTAGCCACTGACTGTGCTGTAATCTGACAATAGTGAATTATTCAGTAAGAGAGGCCACCCACTCTGTGTGTCTCCTGTAGTGGGCCTCAACTGTTGGTTGGTTTCCCTCCTCACTGTAGCTCAGTAAGCCCTTTGGATCCTAAACCTGGTTGGTTCCGACTGTGTTGTATTCCATCTGTCGCACTCCAGTTCATCCTGACCTACATCTTCTTTGAGATGTACAACACGTCGCTCCAATACGGCTCCTACGTGTATCCCTTCTGGGGCAAGGCGCTGGGCGTGTGCATCGGCATGGCCTGCTGCATGCAGATCCCTATCTGGGCCGGGGTGGCCATCTTCAAGGAGTCGGGAACCCTCAGAGACGTCAGTATTAAACCTGCACCACTGTGGCATACATTAAGGCCATGAAGAGGCTTTCTATTGCTAATGCAATTTTTTATTTTATTTTTTTCAATCTTTTCCACTTCATTTTTTATGTATTGTGATGAGCAAGGATAACAGAAACCCTTTCCCCTGGGATTAATAAAGCGTAGGAGGCCCTTGTTACATGCCTCAGACCTCAGGCCACAGTACCACTGAAACCCGATCTCAGCATGCCATTTTTAATCACCAGTGTGAAAAGAAAAAGTCACCACCTGGAACACGACCCTGGGTTTTGTCTCCTGACCTCCTTTGTGGTCGGTGTGGTTTCAGCGCTTCCAGAAGGCCATTCGACCTCTAAACTCCTGGCGGGCCAACACCCTGAGCAGCTCGGGTCAGACGGAGGAGCAGGCGGAGCCAGAACGGGTCGATGGCCCCTACACCGTCAACCTCACCAGCATGGACTTCAACGCCATGACCTGGCAGTCAGACAGCAACGCATGATGGATCTAAGGGACAGCCATGTTGCCATGACAATAAGTGGGGGGGTTCCTACCCTAATGGTTCCCGCTCGGTTCTGGAGATTGTGATGCAAACCAATGTTTTGTCCTGCAGGGAAGTGTAGAATGGACTAGTCGTTTTATTTATACTTCTACAATATTTCAATGTACTGTATGTTTTTTTTAAAAATGTTTTTATATCTAAAAAGGGTTGGGCCCTATGTTATTGGTCGATAGATTTACTGTTTGGTTGATATTCAATACATCTATTGATTAACTTATTGTTGATTTTATTAGTATTTTTTTCCAAGGACAGAGGCATACAGTGGGCAGTCCACAGTCATTCATGGTGTATACAAAGAGGCCAAGCAGTGATTGTTGAGTTGAGTTTGCATCTTCTACAGACTCCGTGAGGTTGCAGCTATTCATAAAATGATATTTTGATGTTGGTGACATGAAATTACTGAAGCCAACCATGGTTACTTTGGGCATTACCTCAATAATGGATGATATACTTGCTTTTCGAAATAAAGAGTTTTCAGATATTTTAATTTTCAACAATAACAATTGTTTTAGTCATACGCCCCACTCGAGTCTCCCAGAGCTTGCTGCAAATGCTTGTATTTTCTTATTATTTGTAATCTCCAATAGTCTATTGGCGCTGTTAAAAAACGGATGTTTAACAAAGGCTGCCCTCTACTGGAAAAAAACGGGTAGGATTATTATTGACGATGAATCCAAATAAATATAATAACGGATCCATATTTAATCGTGTATACGTCTATGGTTTAGATGTCAAACTAGACACCTTATGAAGTTTCCTCCTTTATTTGTTGTACCTCGAGTTGGCGGGATATATACTTCAGACGGATGTTGCATTAACTTTTCCCGCGTTTTTGAGTCGTCGGTACGCTCGTTTACATACAATTTGGAGATGTCACCTGACCCAGTGAACAAATGTTAGCTAACTCCTATTTCACCATCCAAAATCATAATTAACGGTAATTTGACACTATGACGATGCAACTTGAATTGAACGTGATCCTGTTGGTTGCCAATACATGGCGAGTTGAAACACAATAACCGGTAATAGGTTGATATATGGGACGGTTGGTCGCAGCACAACATCGCGCGATCCGAACACACGAAACGAGCACACCCACAAGTCTCTCGACAGGAAGTCTCTCGGCGTTTGTTTTGAGACGCGTGTGGTGCCATTTAAACGTAGTAAACGTACTTGACAGTTGTTTTATTTTGATAAATGAATTAGAAATACTTTAAAAAACATTCACAATACGCGATTCCCCTAAAAATGCCACCTAAAAAACGCAACTCCGGGACTACACAGAACAAGGAAGTGAAGCCCAGTGTTAAAAGTCCACCCCCAGACAAAAAGGACAACGCAGAATTATCTATTAAAAAGTAAGCAAACCGATACAACCTCCAAGATAACACTGTTATTCCCCGTTAATTCAGATTACTTTAGCACTCGAACTGATTGCGGTTATTAACACATTGTATTACTGTCATCACTTTCCTTTATACAACATATTTTGTTTACTTATCTTCACATTTGATTCTGTATTATGTGTGTCCTCAAACGACAGACACAAAGAGAAAGACGAGGACTTCGTGGGCCTTTGCATGACCCTCCAAGTGACTGACTTAGTGTGCGACCAAGCATGGACATTTTGGAAGTCTGTTCAGAAATCCATAGAGGATAACCCTGTAAGTATCCAGTACCTTTAATGTTATACCCCTGTAAGTATGTAGTACATTTTATGTTATACCCTTGTTATTATCTAGTACACAGACACCGTTTAGGGACAATCGATCCAACCAGTAGACTCTAAGTCGTGTACCCTCCTGCATGTAAACAACAACTCGCTGGAGCTCTGGTCGGACCTCCCCATAGTGTGGATATATCGAAACAAGATGAGGGGTTTCTATTTTGGTCGTCTGCTCAGAACACCATACGTTACAAACCGGTTACAACATTGGCAATCTCACCATTTTGAATAATGCATTGTGTGAATGAAACCGAGTGAGGGAGGGCAGGCAAATCATAAGCCTGTGTAGTAAGCAGTCAGAATCACATTGATTATATAAATCATCAGAAGTACCCGTGTCTACATGCATGCATATAAAGAATCGGGTCTTCCAGCTGAAAGGTCTGGTTCCATACCCAATGGCCTGAGAGTAGCTGTCGGCATCTTTGTGCAAGATACCTACCTACTTGTTAATGGCATGTGTCTGATCTCACTATAAGTCACTTTGCATAAAATAATCAATAATAATAGCTCTGTTTAGTGTCTCGTCCTTACCTAGATTTAAATGGTGTATATTGTAATGTTGTTGGTGACGGTGTTATTCCTGTCCTTGTGTCGGTAGGACACCCAGCGGAGGATGTGGGGTGTATGTCTCTACGTCACCTCGACGGACATGGATGTGGCCAGCTTCACCCTCACTCAGATGCAGAAAGCTGTGGAACTGAAGTAAGTAACATGTGTTAACTGCATATAAAACACTGATTATGTTAGATAATCAGCGTTTTATATGCAGTTAACACATTCAGCAGATTAAGTTAATCATCGACAATGACTTCAACAAACAGACAACATTTATTTTCACAAGTTGCCAAATTCTTCTTTTACCTCTTCTTGTGTGTCTCTTGATGTTGAGACGTCCACATTTATTTCTTAAAATGATCCGAAATGCTTAGTCGATTTGCAATCACACCCGTTGTCTCTGTTTGCAGTGTGAAGCAGTTTCTGTCCTTGGTGAGGAAGCTGGACGTGAACATGGACACCATCAGTAGCCGAGTTCACTCGGTTCTGACCCATCTGGAGAAGAGATACGACGTGACGCTGGCGCTGTACCAGAGATTTGAGAAGTGAGTGATGGGAAGATGATATAAACAAAGTGTGTGTGTGTGTGTGTGTGTGTGTGTGTGTGTGTGTGTGTGTGTGTGTGTGTGCGTGTGCGTGTGTGCGTGTGTGCATGGGTTAGGCTGATCAGAGACACTGTATCCATTCAGTGTGTCTAGTTCAGGGATGGGATATTACCCTGATCTAGATGTTAGGATGGATTACTGAGTGGTTGAGGTCAAGATTGAATTCACAGTAGAATTTGTTACGAACATTTTACGAATGACATCCTTCATCTTTTTCCCCGCTTCAGAACATGCATGAAAATCTTTTCGGCTGACTCTGTCAAGTAAGTGGTCATGATTATTCTTTCTATTTCATTCCCTTGAACCCTTAATCGTCCCATCCCTGTGCAATGTGATATTCAATGTTCTATTTCATGTAGGCTACACCGTCTCCACTTGTCGCGACAAGCCCATAAGGCGAAGCCTCGACGGGACAAGCCTACAATCATAGAACTAGAGTTATAATAACCTAACTATCGTTACGTCTGTTCTCTTCTTAGGGAGAAGGAGATGCAGCACACCTGTTGGACGATGTTTTTGCTAGCCAAAGGTACGGGCGTCCATCCTCTCAGACCCACGCTCCCCCAACCACCCAGATAATAACATCGTTTCCATCTTACTCTGTCATCTCACGATGTGCACACCGAGGAGCCCCCTCTGTTGCCTATTGTTTTCCAGTGGGGCACCGTGCCCCCAACCCAACACTGAGAGTGTGTTGCTGCTCCTACAGGAAGGGCTCTGCAGATGGAGGACGACCTGGTCATCGCCTTCCAGCTGCTGCTGTGTGTGCTCGAGTTCTTCATCAAGCGTTGCCCCGCGGGCGCTCTGCAGCCCCTCTACCGTGAGAGAGAGAGAGCGAGACACACACACACACACACACACACACACACACACACACACACACACACACACACACACCTAACCACCCCCCCCACCCCGGCCCACTGTTTATATCATCTTCCCATCACTCACTTCTCAAATCTCTGATAAGAGTGCCAACGTCAAAATGTCCACGCTCTCTTCATTGTTCCAGGGGCCTCAAACAGCTTCTAAAATAGTCGCTGTCTTTGTTGTGTAATGGTTTTGGCTCCAAGAGTGGTGGAAATTTCGTATTTACATAATATTTATATTAGTATTGATATAATGTAAGGAAATGATTTCCAATGTGTGAAGAATACCTAGTTTAAGCTACTCCAATACATGACATAGATTTAACTCACTCCTGCTAAGCTAACGGTAATAGACCCAAAACTAATTACCCATCCCAGTATGCTAACTAATGTCCTTTTAATGCTGTTTCAGAATCCTCCATTAGCAAAGCCCAGAGTCCGCCGACGCGAACCTCCCGCCGCAACCAGAGCAAAGCCAAGCCCCGGCCCCCGGAGCCTGAGCTGGACGTACAGCTGCTGGAAACGCTGTGCGAGGAGAACGACTGTAACCCAGAGGAGGTACTGAGTCCACGCTAAGCACACCACCTTAACATCGCTGTGTCCCACTGGTTCTGCTTCTGCTTCTCTGTTCCCCTCCTCACTGGCTGGACTTTTTGACTTCTCCTTCTGCGTTTGCTGTTCTGCTAACTTCTGCCTCCTTATTGGCCCGTCTGTTTAACTTGTGTATCCTTATTGGCTGGTCTGTTTACCTTCTGCCTTCTCTTTTTCCTTTTTCTTTTTTTACCTTCTGACTCCTTATTGCCTAGTCTGTAAATGTCTACCTCCTGATTGGATGGTCTGTTTACCCTTCCATTCTCATGGGCGGGTTTGTTTAACCTCTGCCTCCCCATTGGCCGGGCTCTTTGCAGGTGAAGAATGTGTACAAGAACAGCTTCTGTGCTTTCCTGGAGTCGATGGACCTCTCGAGATCCCAGGATCTTCCCCAGGTAAGCTCGGCCGGGGTGATGACTCTGACTGTTATTGCTGCAGTTTGGATATAAAGAGACCATTAGGTCGCACCCAGTCCAACTTTACGCCCTATCTTCAAATAATCATTACCCATCATAGATTAGAACATTTAGTTATTTATTTAAAATGGCCATTGAGAGCAGGCTCTCTTTTTCAATGACGCCCTGATTACAACATGCAAATAAAAACAGAAATACAAATAATGGATGTATATACAATGGGAAAATTAAGAAAGCTATTTAAAACACAAGCAATCCATTATTTAAAGCGACTTCAATCATCCCCCGGAACTTCTCAAAAGTCATGGTTAGTGTTTCTCAGAAAGGCCAATTAATTGTATCTATATAGTTCCTTCTTGCAGTTTCATTCTCAAATGGCTTCACAGGCCCATCTCCCCAATATATAGGCAGACGTTTAAGGATGGCAAAATACAAAAAAAAAAAAAAAGCTGCTTACCCAGGATGTTCTTTTAGGTTTGATGTAATTGTGACGGGGCGCATCGCTACCGTCACGGTAGCGATACGCAACCCACGACACACTAAGAGACTGAGTGCAAATGTTGCCCTTGTGTGTTTGCCTTGTTTGACGATGTATTCCGTTACCTTCATACTGTTTTAAAATCCTTTTATCAACCGTGTCATTTATCAGACGCGCTACGGCAGTGTAATACAATCTTGCAAGTACCCTCAGTACAACTTTCTGTTGAATACCATTTACCATTAACGTATCCTGTTCTGTTGCAATAACCACTCAAACAAGAATGTCGTCGTCAAATTCCAGGTCTGTTTATTTAGAACGGCTTGAGACAGGGCGCCGCTGTTACTTTTTAAAATTGCACTCGCTCCTCTCGAGTAAGGATATAACAGACGGGTGTAATTACAGCGGTTTCCAGGAAACTGGGTTATGGTGGACGTTGTATTGGGTAGTCAATAATAGGCCGCTGTTTGTTCAAATGGGTGGGTTAGATAAGGGGAAAGGAAATCTTTATGTCATTGGAGATTATTTATAGTGAGATTACATTTTCTTCGTTTGTCTGTCCTGACATGGCTTACCACAATGCCCTTGATGTATGGAGGCCTCCCCTTTAACTTGGAATTGATTATATACATCTTCAATAATGCATTGTTTTAGAACATTTGTCATTTTACTAGTAACTTGACTTTGGCTCGTCAAGTTTGTACCATAGTGACAGATTGGGTCATGTTTGAGTGTATGTTATTTTAACAGAAGACATACCCTCCAGCGAATAAGGTATCCATGTTGAGAATGTTAACGGATGTCGACGTCCTATTTAGTGCGTTACCGCAGTGCATAACATTGAATCCGTTCCGCCACCTCCTCGCAGGCCAGCGAGCTGAGCAGGCAGTATGAAGAGATGCACCTCAGGGCCAGAGACTTTGACGGGCGCCTCTTTCTGGACGGGGACCAGACCCTGCTCGGCCCCACGTCGCACCCGTAAGGATCCCGTTCCCTTTATGTACCTGGACGCTGCATTGCCACCTCCTCCTACCCTTCCGACTTATTGTATGTTGTGCGTTCCTGGCACTTAACGTACGCATTTATTTTATGTCGTACTTAGTTATAGTACATAGCGGTTTGTTGTATACAGGGAATGGGTTAACCTAGCGATTGTTAGTGCTGGCACTCGGGTCTGTGACCAATGCCATCCTAACTGTACCGGCAGCTATATATTGTTGTTTCACCGTCTTCTGAAAAATTAATCTTAACTTAATGTGAGTGGCTTTACTTAAATGCGTCTGCTAGACGCCTTCAGTGTAAAATGTAAATCTTTGGGGTTTTCTTTTAATGAAGGACTTCAGAGGTTCCTCTCCTAAGTGCTATGTTGAACAACGGGACTCGCGTGCTTTCAGATCGCAGGCGGCGGAGAGGACCCCCAAGAAGAACCAGCCCGAGGAAGAGGCCGTGCTCATCCCACCGCAAACCCCCATCAGGTAACCGCCCCCTCCCCCTCTCTGACCCCATGGTACACATTGCGTGGAAGAGTGAGGAACTCTGACCATCAGTGCGTGTGTGTGTGTGTATAGGCTTTGATTTATACATTTCCACTCAGTCACATGACAAGTAGAACCCAAAACCACCACAAGACATGCTTGCATTTCCCCCTGGGTCCTGCTTTGGGTGCTCGACCCAGCTCTGATGGGATTGGGACTTGGAAGCAGGGGCAGGCGAGCGTAGCAAGCCCTAACCGTTTCCCATGAACTACTAGCCTGGCTAACGCCAGACCTCATCTCAATCTACATTGAGATGCGGTCTGGGAACCACCCATTCATTTCTCGTATTTGAGGCGTGGTTTACGATTGCCCAGAGCGGTTTATTGGGCGCTACGAATGTCTATCGAATGAGTCTGTACGTAGCTCATAGCCAATCAAAACCTGTCGGTAGCAAAGACATCCTTCTTGGTAATGAAAGAGTTTAATGCCGAAAGTTGCTATTTTTTCAAAATAAACGTGCGCTATAAACCACTTGGAACACTATCTAAGGCTGCATTGAACGGTAACGCGTCTGCTGCCATTTTGGATCCGTAAACTACAAGCTTCGGTGTGTCGCATAGACGTCGTCATCGTCTCGCCGTCCCTCCCCGTTCTGTGATTGGTTCCCTATCTTAGGCGAAAATCGGATCCCTTGAATCCAGGCTGCCTAGCAGCGCGAAATGAAATTACGCGCAAGGCAGCATGGGTATACCCAGGTAATGAACTACTAGGGGTTCCTCAATGCCACCAACTCAAAAAGGAAACCGTTTCAGTTTGCTACCGTACTCTTCTAGGTCGACCGATTAATGGATTGTTATAGGCCGACATAATGACGATTGTTTGGAGAAGGAAAAAGCAGGGAGCCGATTAATCGGCTGGCACCCCCACCCCTCCATCACATTTGACACTGTCGGAAATTAACAATATTTCACTTTATTAGAAACCTGATGACTGAATAGCCAATGTCCCAGTAATTAAAGTACATCTTGAACTGAAAATCAAACTTACAGTACAAATTCTAGTATGTAATATTACTTTGTGGGTTGGAGATATCTTTTCCCCTTAATTAATTAATTCAATATAGCTTATCGCTTAGGTATTATGGGAATAAAAAATATATTAAAATGTATTAAGTAAGGGATAATCACGAGAGGCAGGGCAATAAACAGTTTGAAATGCGCAGCTCGTGGGCGGCTTAACGCTCGAGTAGAGGTCGAGGGCAGTAAGCCGTCCACGAGCCGGGCATATAAAACTGTTTATTGCCCTGCCTTGAGGTGTTTATCCCGTTTATCCTACTTCTTGCTTGCCAACATAATAAAACAATTCAAATACTTTAATAATTATGCTTTTTCTTATTCGTATTGCATGCTTATTAAATGTATACTCTGTTTGAGTTCATCTCCCTCAAAAAGTAGTCCCCTTTAATTACGATCGATCAAACATGTTTTGGACACCTCGAAGGGCATATCCCGTTTATACCATGGTCACTTGCCAAAGAAAAGAAATAAAGATCATTCATTTATATTTTTGTGCGTTTTACAATCCAAATATAAAGTTTTTCACATGCCATATTTTAGTTTCCCTGGTTACGCCTGAGGGTTCGACTAAAACCTGGAACAATCATTACCCTCCCGTAAGCCTCTTATGCAACGGAAACGTTGTTCACTCCTCCAGTAAATAGGGCGGACCTTAGCTACGACTTGCCAACGGGAGGTATTCTAGTCCGCTGAGCTATAAGCCAGAGAGCTAACGTTATGGATTGTACATATTTATAATTTGAAATTCGTCCCAGCCTTTATACCACAGATACTCTAGGGTCTATAGCATATAACCGCGTTATCTGATTACAGTTTAATTCATTTTCACAATTTACCAGCTCTCGTTTGGAAGGCTGAGATACAAGCGGCGTATTGATCTACTATTTGATGACGCTGTGCTCAGTCAGCAGCAAGTAGAACCGACAAGTCAGCGGGCCACCTGCCGGGTTAATGCCCTCCTCCCAGCCAATCAGAATCAAGCATTCTTAAATGAAGTAGGATAAATATGTTAAACATATTACCATTAGCTATATTTTTTTACTATGTATGTATTCAATTATGTATTCAATATATTTAAAAATCTACATGAATGATGAAGTTGCCCTTTAATATGGGGGACAATGATACTTGATAACCTTTCAGACAAAACTATTTTTTATTAACATCACAGAGGCTTTCTGGGTAATTAAGCCTACATATGGGACAAAAATGCAAAAACACTGGAATCCAGCAGACTCAACTCAAGTAGCATCAAAGAAGCTACTCTAATAATCATATTAAGAAATGTGTAAAACCCTTTTATTTATTTCTACTAATCACCATGGTATATGATGGATGTCGGGCCGACCTCAACGATGTGATAACTATCGAGCGTTGTACGGGTGGCCCGTTTGGTGACTCTCAATCTCCCTGTTTTCCCTCTCTCCCAGAGCCGCCATGAGCTCCATCCAGCAGCTAAGGCTGGACCTCACCTCCACCGGGGACCAGCCCTCCGCCAACCTCGTGATCTATTTCAAAGTAGGTCTTCACGTGAACACGTCTTCCACTCCTCCGCCGCATGACGCGCATCCGAATCCTCTCTGTGGGGGCGTGGGGGGGCGAGGCGGTGTGTGGTGTTGGCGGCCGTAGCTCAGGCGGTACAACGGGGTTAGCTGGCGACCGGAAGGTTGCTAGTTCGATCCCCGGCTCCTCCCGGCTGAGTGTCGAGGTGTCCCTGAGCGAGACCTCGACTGCCCCCGGCGAACTGGCTGTCGCCCCGCGGGGTGGACTCCGCAGGGCGTTGTGTGAACGTGTGCGTGAATGGTTGTCGTTTTTTGTCAGCAAAAGCCCCTAAATGTAGATGTGTGTGGCTCACCCTGTGCCCTCTGTACCCCGCTGTAGAACTGCACGGTGGACCCCACCGACGGGGTGCTGCGGCGCGTGGAGACCCTGGGACAGATGTTCGGCCAGAGGTTTTGTTCGGCAGCCGGGCCCCGCATGGCCGACACCGGCAGACAGGTAGCGCTCACTACGCTCGGGGCGGGGGCAGTACCCGCGCGTTCAGGGTGCTCTGGGGGCTGGCGTGGTCGTGGCTTAAGTCGTGGTTTAAGTCGTGTTTTATTAACTGGTTTGTGGTTGTGCTCACTCCCCAGAGGTTTACACTGGGGGTCCGGCAGTATTACAAAGTCATGGAGTCCATGCTCAAATCGGCAAGTATTTATTATTATTGTGGTGATTTTAGTTTAGGCTCGTACGGCCCTTCTCTCGTTAGTTTACTTGTATTCGTTCAGCCTTTTCTATTATTGATATAATTTGTTGTTTTTATAACATGCAGTGCCATCCAAATTAGTCAAACAAAGAACACAACCATGAATGATGATTTAATAATTAATCTTTTATTCAATAGCAAAAATGGATATAAAACCCAATATAAATTTGAGGGTCCGGGGACACAAACAGTTCAGCTGGTATCGATCATCTTTTTTAGTTTATAGGATGCCTCTTAAGGGATAGCCACATATTGTTTGTCTTGAAATGGCAACATTTTAGCCAATTAGCTAGTGTCAGAATCATTATTAGTGTTGCGTTTCTAGAATCAACTGCTGTTTAACAGGATTATATATGATGCATACGATGCTTCCGTCTAATCCAATCATCATCAACCATGCCCTCCTACGGATTCTCCCTCCTAATCACGTGTTACATTTTTCCAGGAGGAAAAGAGGCTTTCTGTGCAGAACTTCAGGTACGTCAGAGCTCCAGTCAAGAGGATGACCAACATCTTGTGCAAATGTGAACGTATTCTTTCATTTTCCACTGCTAATGCATGTGTTGTTACTCTGCGTTAACAGTGTTTACAGGGCACCGTCATAATAAATCATGTCCATTTCCGTTCCAGTAAACTCCTCAATGACTCCACCTTCCACACCTCACTCTTGGCCTGTGCGTTGCAAGTAGTCATGGCAACTTACGGAGGTGAGTCCTCCTCTGGTCATCTGCCGTGTTTGACGTGCGTGAATAAGAACGCATCGTAGGCCCGCTGTCCAACAAACACAGCGCACCGCTGTCGAGCAACATGATGTCCCTGTAATAATAAACGGGTCCCGGTGCGGTACAGGCCCCGGTGTGAAGACAGGAGGGTACACCCACGCGACCTGCGGCAACGGGGAGCCCGCGGAGTCGGACCTTAGCTTCCCCTGGATCCTGGACGTGTTCGAGCTGGCCGCCTTCGACTTCTACAAGGTGATCGAGAGTTTCATCAAGGCGGAGCCCAGCCTGAGCAAAGACATCGTGAAGCACCTGGAGATCTGCGAGCACCTCATCATGGAGACCCTGGCCTGGAGGAAGGTGAGTGGGTCGACACAGCAGCGTCTGCTTTGACGTGTGCATCCGCTCGCGGGAAGCGCCCTCCACGCTCTGTTGGCCTGCGAGCCTGCAAAGCGGCTGGTGTTTGAATCGTGTTATCCAACACTCCGGTTTAAACCATTCAGAAAATATGTGGCATTAAATGATTAATACGTTTCACAAAATGGCCTTTGGTTTAATCGACAAAACTGGACACGCGCTAGGCTAAGCACATTCGACAACATTGTGTACACCTCTTGCAGTGATGAGGGGCCCGCCGTGGCCCCCTCGCGTATCATGATGCCCAGTCCCCCCCCCCTGAGCGTGCCGCTCTACCGCGGGGCCTCTGGGCACCGTGCCAGCGCCTCAGCGGCTGACCCCGCTGCCGGCTCCCGGTGCACCGGGCCGCTGGAGAAGTAGTAGACGAGCGGGTTGAGGCAGCAGTTGGCGCTGGCCAGCGACAGCACCACGGGGTGCAGCGCCATGCTGGCCCGGGCCAGGCTGCACGCGGGCAGCAGCCCCACGTGGCTCAGGGTGTAGACCAGCAGGTTGGCGTGGTAGGGCGCGAAGCACAGCAGGAACACGGCCAGCACCCAGTAGATGACGGTGAGCGCGCGGCGCCGGCGCCGGCGGCGGCGGCGGTGGCAGCGCCGCCGTCCCAGCACGCTCAGCACGCGGCAGTAGCTGAAGAGCAGCAGCGCGGCGGGCAGCAGGAAGGCCCCCAGCACCAGGCCCAGCGCCATCAGGATCAGGGGCCGCTGCCGGCGGGAGGTGGGGTCCAGCAGGCAGGGGTGGTGGCGGCGGGGGGACACCAGGCCGGCGTAGCGCAGCAGGGGCAGGCCCGCGCTGAGCCCCAGCACCACGCACCAGACGGCGGCGCTCAGCCACCGGGCGAAGCGCAGCCGGCGGAGGGCCGACCGCGCCGGGTGCACCACGGCCAGGTAGCGGTCCAGGGCGATGCACGCCAGGAAGAAGACGCCGCCGTAGAGGCTGACGTACTTGACGGCGAAGGTGAGCTGGCAGAAGGCGCCGCCGGGGGGCCACGCGGCGCGGCCGGCCGGCGCGGCGGAGAAGGCCCGTCCCCGCCGGTGGTAGAAGTAGATCCTCAGCGGCAGGGAGGCCACGAAGCACGCGTCGGCCACGGAGAGGCTGGCCATGTAGACCGCGGTGCTGTTGAGGGCGCGCGGGGAGCGCCAGAGCCGGTGGAGCGCGAGGCCGTTGGTGGCCAGGCCCACGAGGAAGATGGCGCCGTAGGAGACCTGGTAGAAGGTGAAGCGGTAGCTGGTGTCCAGGGTGCAGTTGGACCGGGCGGGGGAGGGCCCCGCGGTCGTGTTCCACGGCTCCATGGCGGATGACGCGCGTCGCCGTGTCGTCGCCTGCAGGCTTTATTGATGTGTGCTCTTCATGGCTGGAGGATGTGAAGCGGTTGTGAGCGAGGCATGACATGGATGCGGATGCTTTGGCTGCGCCGTTTGGGACAAGCATGCACTTAAATGATTGCAAAATGGGTACGTTGTTTATGAGGCGCCAATATGCAGAGGTACGGTATGAAAGTGGTATGCGGCGGTTTTATTGGGGGCGCGGCGGTGGGATTCTGTGAACTGAATTTAACTGCCACTTCTGCTTCTGGTAATACATTCAAAGACAAACACACCTGATAACAATTTTCCACTGTCCAAACAGAATTTTATGGAGGTCTACAAACTGCCCCTAATATAATCCTAATTTGGAATAGAACCAATATCAAATCCTATAAATATTTCAAATGACATAGTCAATTGTTATAGGTCTCGCTTTAGTGAAGAACTAAAGCAAGAGAAGATGATGAATCCAAGCCATGTCATAAAAAAAAACAATCGAATTGATGAATTCATATTTTTTGATTACTTCTCAAATTCGGTCTATAATTGAAAAATGAAATGGTAATAATTAGAAAAGAATATTATTATAAAAAAAATCGGATCTACAAATTAAGTTAAATTCATAGAGATGGATTGATAGGTTTTGTTTAATGAATTGAACATAAAATAAACTTTCACTTACCTGATTTACAATTCAGTCATCGTGATGAGCTCTCGATGAAGGCACCGTTCCAGTCAGCTGATGCGCAGGTAGAGCTGTTGTTGATATGATGCTGTACGAGTGCATACACTAGTGGTGATGGCAGCGTTCTTCAGCTGACGCCCACATGCACAGTCTTTCACTCACTCGTTCACTCATTCATTCACTCACTAACTCACTCACTCGCTCATTAAAACATGCGCGCGCACGTCTCTCCCAAGTACCGTTGACTGAAGATCTAGTCAGGGGCTCATTTAGTACTCGTAAGTTCTAAATTAGCAACTTACTAGTACATTTAGTACCACAAAGTTCGATAAATCATGGTTGATGGTCGAGCTTGTTGTGTTTTCATGGATTGCTATTTGTTTGATTCGCCACATCACTACATCTGTCTTATGCGGGTGAGCCAGAGATGCACTTGGTAAAATACCGCTGCTGTCATTGAGGAATGAACTGCATGTTTTCACGGTGGAAGACACGCACTTACTTGCCTGTGCTTGAATATCCATCTTACCAGAAGAGCAGGCTAGGGACTGTCTTAACTTGAAGGAAAGTGCATCAGAAGGAATGCATAACTCCTGCAAAACATTGTTTTTACGAGGCCGTATGCTTTCTGTTTCAGGCTTCCTTTGTGTGTCTGGATACTGTTAACCATTTAAGCTTTGTGTAAACATCATTCACCAGCATGAGATTCCCACATTTTCTGTTGATAATCCTCAACCACATCCTGGTTGATAGTAATTTCAAAATGTGTGAAGGAATAGGGCGTTATGCCTTTGATGGAAGTTGTGTGACAACCCTTTCCTGGAGTTTATCGATTGCGTCACAGAGGCATTCAAAAAACCTGCAGCTCTGGTCTACCTGATATTCTAGCATGCAAACCTGGGGAGACTTCACAGACCACACCTGAAATAACTGTATATTAGTATTGACTCACTGTGGAGTCATGGTATCAGCCTGTACTACCACTTTCTGCACCTTCATTATAAAGAAGCATTAAACATCATTGCGTCAAGCAGAATAACGGGGTACTTCTCTAAATATGTCTAGGAAAGATCTTCAGTCAAATACATGGCTCTCTTTGTTGGATTTAGTACAAATATATATATATATATATACATCACTATACTCTTACAAACTCCACATATATTACCTCAATACAGCATTACCAAATATAGAATAAATCAGATGGAATAATTTAAAAGAAAACATTGGTGACATTGTTTGGACAATACGATGGTCTTTGAGAACAACACAGAAAAAGCTGATGTAAATGTCAGCTTTGATTTGAGTTGTCGAGTTGGGCAGAACAATCTACATGATGCAAGCTGGAAGAGGGATATAAGATTGGCACATATGGTTAATGATGTCGCATTGGCGGCATGGCGATGAAAGTCCAACTCAGACTCACTCAGACACGTCTGGGCAGTAAAGTACTCCCCCCAGCCGTTAGAACTCATTCGAGCACGCTTAAAATGGCTGACAATGAAAAACAATCTCAACGGCAGGTATCTTCCCCTTATTCACTCAACAAGCCATTCCCTTAAAGAGGTATAAGGAAAGGTGAGCCCACCCTGTGTTGGGGTTTACAATGTCTTCACATTTGTTTGTGAAAATATTCATCATGTTTTAGTATCCATCTCCTATGACTTGAGGAAAAACTCAGTTTTACAGTTCCTGTTCGGGTTTTTTATTTTCTGCTGGCCAATTTATTTGCTAGTGAAATGTAATACTGATGACAGAAGGTGATAAACCACTGTACGGTACAATCACTGCACTCTATTTAGGTGTGCTGTTTAACGAGCTTCACCAAATTCAGTGCGAGGAACATGTTTTTGTGCAATTCAGACAGAAGACTCATTGTTGAACAGTTTGTTTCTCAGTGTCCCAAAGTTTCTGGTTAAAGTCCCACCATCGTTGTCCATTACCATTGCTTGAGAGACCTTATCGCGCACTGCTACAGACTTGCGCTTGATGGAGTTCTGGATTGTTTCTGAGGTGAAGTAGTATATGACGGGGTCAAAGCAACAGTTGGTCACGGCTATGCAAAAGGCCACTGGATAGATAGCCCTCACCACAGTTTCCGCATAGCAGCCTTTCAGAGCTTTGGTCCTCATCAGCGAATAGAACACCAGGTTGACGTTGTAGGGGATGAAACAGAAGCAGAAGATGAAGAGGTGGACCAGGATCATTCTTAAGACCTTAGTCTTGTTGAAGGCACCTCCGCGGCTGAGGGTTTGCGGTTTCCTCAAGGTCAATAGCACCCTGACGGCGCAGTACACGTTGAGGATGAACGGGAGCAGGAATCCCACGGTCACCATGAAGATCACCACCTTGGACAGTTCTTCCTTCCACTGCTCGCGTGAGTACTGCTCAAAGCAGTACTTGGAGGAGTTCCTGTTGGCATCGGAGGAGGTCTCCATCAGGAACCCGGTGGGCAGAGTCCCAGACAGGACGACCACCCAGACCACGCAGCAGGCCACCTTCGCGTTCCTCTTGGTGCGAATGATCTGCGAGCGGAAGGGGTAAACGATGGCCAGGAAGCGGTCCACACTGATGCAGGTGAGGAAGAAGATGCTGCCGTACATGTTGGTGTAGAACAGCGAGACGGAGAGCTTGCACGCAATGTCGCCAAACAGCCACTCTTGTTTGATGAAGTAGTAGATCCGAAAGGGCAGAGTGAGAACAAAGAGCAGGTCTGAGCAGACCAGGTTCATCATGTACGTGGTTGTCTCATTGCGCAACTTCAACGTGCAGGCAAATATGTATATGGCAACTATATTGAAGAGCAGTCCGACGAAGAACACCAGGCTGAACGAGGTGCTGTACAGGGTGTGCTTGAAGGAATCGCTTTTGTTACACGGGAGGTTTGCCATGTTTGTTTTTACCGTAGTGTAGCGGTTAAATGTAGTGAATATCAGGCATGCCGAATAGTACTGTTCTATCAGCCTCCAATAAAATATAGGCTGAAACCAAAGTTACTCCTTTGTTTGGCATGTATCTTTCCGTGTTAATTACAAATCAACTTGCAAAGTACCTTTTTCTTTTTTTTGGTGTTGTCCAAAGCCCACGGACAGTCCATTTATTGAATCCTCCTGATATACTCCTTATTAGCAGGAGAATAGGTCCAGGTGCGGTTGAATGTAAAAAGCTCACGTGCCGTCGGTCAGCTCTGAGGATCCTCATTCGCAGAGAGAACTTCCTTGACTTTAGCCTCCAAATCGTCAGTTCAAAGGTCCAACGTCTGCATGTGAGATGTCGTCATGTCCCTCTCCACAACTCTGCAGCCAGGTTGTTTCCCCATCTCATTGTGAAGCAGTCCTCGTAACCTTCAGTTCTCACGCTTGAAGTGAAGTCTCTAGTCGCGGTCGCTGTCTTCATGCGATCTGCACTGTCCTCATACTGCCGTCGGAGGAGGAGCAGATACTAAACTAGATCACGCTCACACACACTCGCATACACACACGCGCTCTCACACGCAGGCTCACATTCTGGGCTTGGTCTAAGTATGGGTGTGCCACTGCATGGCTCTTTCGCTTGTTTGCATTGTAAAGCAGTATGTGATTATCTGCATATGCCTGCTTTGTGTTTGTGCCCAATTAAGAAGTATTATGGTTAAAAATATATTGGTATTTTATTATTTCAGCCAATCATGCAAAAATCCCCCCAAGAAAATCATAGATGCTTTGTGTAAACGAAAAGTGGGTCAGTGACTTTAGTTGCAACCTTGCAAATGTATTACTTTGGAACACGTGACTTCCTTCCTTGCTCTGAGTGAGTCAGAGGGTTTTTTGTAGGAATCCATTGAACAAAGTTCCCCTTGAGACAACACAACCAAAATGTATCTCATGCAATATATATCGGGCAATACGTGAATGTAACATACATGTAATTCATAAATGTATTATTTATTTTAACCTCAAAAATCTTTATCTCAACAAAGTTTAACACCTTATGTCTCAAATAGAGCCATCATTTGTCCAGCGTCAGGTCGCGGGGGCAGCAGCTCTATCAGGGCGCCCCAGACTTCCTTTTCCCGGTTAATATGGATCAGCTCTGACGTGTTTTTTTATTTTGATTACATTTTTTGATTTAAAACCTTATCTTGTCTTAATGTTTTCATGTGGGTGTTGTCTGTCCTGGTGGTGTCTCCGTAGGGCTCCCTGGTGTTCGACCTGCTGAAGCAGGCCCAGGGGGAGGGCTCGGCCGAGCAGCCTGAGACCCCCGCCACCCTCAACCAGCCCCTGCAGCACAACCACACCGCTGCAGACCTGTGAGTACACAACCGTCCTCCGAACTCTCTGGACGGGTCACAGCGCTACAGAGCAGGGCTGCTTGACCCCCAGGCCTAAAGGTCCCGGCCACTCTGTGGAGCACAGGGAGAAGGCTAACCTGTTTAAGCGGTTTAAGCTCACTATTCAAGTCGCTTTTGTCATTCACTTCTAATGAATGCATACAAATACGAATGCATTGGTAAATATATCAAAATATAAGACATAGTCTGCTGTTTGTCTGTCCTTTATAATATACTTAAAGGGGGAGTGCGTGAATTACACAAGAACCCGCTTGGCTAGATGTCTCGCTAGCAGCCTGTGCAATGTTGTGGGTTCGTTGCCTTCTGTCTCGTCAGTGAGAGATATAGCATAGATAAATAGCATAGTTGACTGTCGTAAGGTTCAAACAAAATGGTTTAGTAGAATTTAGAGACTCTTTTTTACCGACATAAAACCCGTCCATCTCTGATATGAAGAGACGGGAGTGATTGGAGTTGTTAAAAAAAAAAAGTTCAGGGGCCCGCATCGTGTAGCGACCAGCGTGTTTGAGAGGTGCCGGGTTGGATCCTCAAGCTCTGCAGTCTACCCTGTAGGAATCCTTAGCAAGAGGCCAAACACCGTCCTGCTCAGGCATCACAGGAACATGAAGTGGCTAAGTCGCTCGGGGTTAAAGCGAAATGACTAAGGCCCAATCCCATTTCTACCCCTTCCCCCTTCCCCCTCCCCCTTGTTTTGAAGGGGTAAGGGGAAGAAATGGGATTGGGCTTTAGGCCCAATCCCATTTCTACCCCTTACCGCTTCCCCTTCCCCCTCCCCCTTGTTTTGAAGGGGTTGGTTCTAAGTAGCTGTTTGTATTTGTCCCTCCAGATATCTGTCCCCCGTGCGTCCGGGCTACCGCGTGCTGCCGCCCCCTCAGTGCCCCGGGACCCCCCCCACCAGCCTGGGGTCCCTCTCCCAGGCACCGATCCCCCAACACCCGCGCTCCAACTCCCTCAGCCTCTTCTACAAAAAGCGTGAGACCCGAATTCACGCGTGATGAAAAGCCACGTCTTTATTCAAAACGTGATTTGAATAGCGTCGTCGTTTTTTTATCATTTGATGTATTGACTGTATTGAACAGTGGCAACGTGTTTGTCCTAATGTTATAGTGTGATATTATCTTAGCAACGCTATGATTAAAGGTGAACTCGGTACAGGGCTAATCACTTTATGAAGTGGAGGTGTAGAAGGGTGTTCAGTATGAATGAACTGGCGCTTAGAGTCACGCACCAATACTTCCACTGCCTACTACTTTGCCCGCAATCGATACACAGCAATCAAAACGGAGCACGTTTCTCACGACAGTGGCCCATATACTTTGTTCCTATATCCCGGAACAGAAAGCCATTCATAGATTAGGGAAGCTGTAACCGCCATCAACCTTTATAACTAGGGACACATCACCAAATCCCTTTTTATGATGACAATAAACCCTCATACCCGCCACTGCCGAGACTTTCGCTTTCACCTCTGACGCCCGTGGCCTTGAGGTGTGGAGTGGTCAGCCTACAACCCGCCTCATTGTGTTTTGTGGTCCCTGAATGTCCATATCCCCCCCCCCCCCCCCCCCCCGCCCCGCGTAGTGTACCGACTGGCCTACACCAGGCTGAACATGCTGTGCTCCTACCTGCTGTCCTCCAACCCCGACCTGGAGCCCTTCATGTGGACCCTGCTCCAGTACACCCTGCAGCACCAGTACGAGCTGATGAGAGACCGCCACCTGGACCAGGTAGCCAGCTCCCCCCCGGACCCCCTTCGCCCACTGGCTGTCTGTCTCAGGCTCGGTGTCGTCTCTGTGTGTCCATCTCTCTCCCTCTCTCTAGCCTGTCTGTCATGTTTCCCTCTGTCAATGTTTCTCCGTCTCGCTGTGAGTCTCTATTTGTCGCACACACACACACACACACACAGACACAGACACAGACACACACACACACACACACACACACACACACACACACACACCCCATTTGGAGGTTTGTAATCTCATTCTTGTCTTTAAGGCTCTCTCTCTTTTTCTCTGTCCCTGTTTTCAAATGTCGTCTCCATTTGTATCAATTCCTCTCCCTCCGTCTCGTGTTTTGATCGCCACGGTCTCTTCCCCGTCCTTTAACTGCTCTTGTCTTTATGAAGATTCTTGTTGTTGACCCCCCCCCCCCCCCCCCCCCCAACCCCCTCTTATGTCCTTCATCGACCCTCTTGCAGCTGATCATGTCGGCGATGTACGCCATCTGCAAAGTGAAGAACGTGGACCTGCGCTTCAAGACCATCGTCACGGCCTACAAGACGATGCCCAACACCAACCAGGAGGTGAGTGGGGGATGAGGGTTTGTTCTCGATGGGCGCGAATACTCCCCCTGGCTCATATTTAGATTTAGTTTTAGATTTTTCCAGTTTAGCAGACGTAAAACCTGCATGCATACGTCATGTAACAGTCTAAAGCAAAGGGAAAAGTCGAAACGGCGCGATATCATCCCTTTGAGACGGGTGTGTGGGGCAGGCCGACGCACAACAACGTGCGAGGTTTGGGGCTGCCATGACTTTGTGATCATATGAACGCAGACCTTCAAGCACGTGCTGATCACGGAGGGGACGGAGCTCAGGGGCCCGCACCACGACTCCATCATCATCTTCTACAACCAGGTGTTCATGCAGAAGCTCAAGAACAACATCATGCAGTACGCCTCGGCCAGGGTGAGTCCCCACCCCTCTCACACCACCACCACCAGCACCACCACCAGCCTCGCACCACCACTACCCCCTCATCAACCAACCCTCCATCAGGTAGACTCAGTCCCTTTTGATGCAGGCTCACCCAGGCTCTCTCTGTGCCCCCTTCCAGCCCCCCACCCTGTCTCCCATCCCGCAGATCCCCCGCAGCCCCTACAAGTACCCCAGCTCCCCGCTGCGCGTGCCCGGCAGCAACAACGTCTACATCTCGCCGCTGAAGAACCCCCGCATGTCTCCCAGCATCATGACCCCCCGGTCCAGGTACGCTGGGCCCTGGCCCTGTTCACCTCAGACACACACACACACACACACACACACACACACACACACACACACACACACACACACACACACACACACACACACACACACACACACACACCCCCCCAAACCACACGCCCCCCCCAAACCACACGCCTGCAGTTGCTTTAACGGTCTTTCCTGTGACCTTTGCAGGATGCTGGTCTCCATCGGTGAATCATTTGGGGTCAGTGACTTTCTTGACCTGAATATTGATGAGTAGAGTAAAGCGAACGCTGTTTGAATCCTCCTATTCTCAGCGTGCCCGTATGGTCTTGTTTGTTGACACTTGGGCGTGTGTTGTGTGTGTTGTGTGTGGTGTGTGTTGTGCGACGCAGCCGTCCAACCGCTTCCAAAAGATCAACCAGATGGTGAACAGCAGCGACGGCTCTATGAAGAGGTCCATGGAGCAGGGCTCCGCCCCCAAACCCCTGAAGAGGCTGCGCTTCGACATGGACGGACAGGACGAGGCCGACGGCAGGTGGGTCATCTGGATACATATATACATGTATCTATATTTATGTGCGCACCCCCTCCACATGCATAGCGTTCCCACTATTGAAAACCCTTTTTCCCCTTCGTTCTCAGCAAAGCGGCCGGGGAGTCGACTCTCATACAGAGGCTGGCAGAGATGAGTAGGTGGAAACTCTGTTGATACCAGACACGTTCCTGTTCTTCGTTAGGTTTACCACTTCCCCTTATTGCAGTTATGGTACCAAAGTGTGTGTGTGTGTGTGTGTGTGTTCAAATGGGTGTCCGGGTGTGTGTGTTCATTCTCATGTGTGCCTGTGTGTGTGTGTGTGTGTGTGTGTGTGTGTCGTTTTGTCTCCTAGGCTCCACGAGGTGCCGCATGCAGGAGCAGAAGATGAAGGAGGACGCAGAGTCAGGGAAACAGTAGCGCCGCCGGGGGGCCCGCTGAAGACCCCTGCCCTGTTAGGGGCCACTCACACTAGGGCCGTTTGCCTGTTCCGTGCTTCCAGCGCGATTCCCCCCCTCCCCACTATAAAGAAAGAAGGGTCGCGCAAGGACTACGTCCAGCTCACGTTGCATATCCGCGCGTCATCATGCAAATGAGCTCGGGCACGGTGCCGCTGCCCTAGTGTGAGTGGCCCCTTAGACCCCCCCTGGCTCCTGCCCTCCCCCTCCGGCCCTGAAGGACGCTGTTCGGACTTCTGTTTGCTTCTTGTTTTTGTACACGGAGTCGTTGCTTGGCTCGCTAGACCTTTTTGGTTGCTTTTAAGAGTTTCTTCTTCCTGATTATTTTTGTGTTTTTTTTTAAAAGATGTGCATATAGAGAATTTCTTTCTTATTTGTTTATTCTTTTTTTTTTATCTCTTATTATTTGGATGATTTTACCTGTCAAATCATTGAAAACGTCTTTCAGAAATATTCGGTATAAATGATTTCTACTCCACTTCCAATGGAACGTGTGTTGTTGAAGCCTTTCGTGTCACCGGGTGTAATGGCGTGGATACAAACTTATTTCGAAACAATTATGACTAAAAGAGTTCAAGTCATGATGTGACTTTTCAGTCACATCATGACGGAAGATGACTGGAAGATTCAGCAAGATCATTGTAGAAAAAAGGTATTGTAACTTAGCTTCAACTTTCGCTAATTTCAATGATGGTCAATTCAATTCACAAGCTTCCTCTGCATTATTGGTACAGCGTCTGCTAAATGCCCTAATTGTAATTGTAATTGAAAGCAACTAAAATAGGACTTCAATTGGTGCATGTGTCAAAAGTTTCTCCTTAACTACTGACCGCGATTGCAGGGCTCAGATGCAGCAAAAAGGGCTGGTTTACCATCGATAGACATCGACAAGCACAATGGATCAAAAGGAGACAAAGACTTATGGGTCTATATACTATAAGTACCGGTACATGTCTATCTTGGGTTTACATGTATTTTGTGATTGAATATCTGGATCTACAGGTGCCTACAAGGGTTGTTTGCAGGCAACTATGTAGTTCAACCCAAGTAGGGTTATCGCCTCTTTTGAGGTTGGAGTAGGACAAATAAAGTTGTGGCAGTTGCAGCTTTTATAAGGGTGTTTAGTAAAATGTGCAAAATAAATTTGTTAGAAAAATCAGTCCCTCCAGAAAAACGCGATTATGCGATCGCATAATTCAACGCATCATGAGCCAAAGTCTGCATATTAATGCGGGGGCCGCATTTTTGAAGTGACATAATTACGCCACGTGAACGTCATGGAAAAGCGTCATTTTTCGCGAGTTCCCGAATTTTTGCAAGTTCCCGCAATTTCATTGCATAAAATTGCATAAATATGCCGCATATTTCTTAAGATATATATTTCTATATTTTTTAAGAAAACGTGCCGCATAATCAAGGATTTCTGGAGGGACTGAATAATAGGTCGATATACCAAAGTCGAAAAGGTGTGAGTGAAAGGTCCAATTTTAAAAGGGTCTGAGTTTGTTGTGTTTATTGATCTAGTTGCAAAATATAGTAAATAGTTCTGTTTGGACTCTCGTCTTTGTTTTTCATTTCATGTACTAATCTTTCAGGAAAGCCATGCAAATGGAATTAACTAGTTTTATTTAAAACCCACTTTGATCTATTCATATTTATAATCCATTCAAACACAAATTCCCCCTCATTCACCTCACACCTCAAGTGCTGTATTGAACCATTTTACAGGTGTTCATATTCACGCATTAAGTCACACTTGACTGTTAAAACAATACATGTATCTATTTTTACAAAGAATGGATTTTTAATCAAAATAGTCAAAGAATATAAATATCTCGGCATCTGGATAGATGATAAACTCACTTTTAATTTTCATCTAAAAAATCATGTACGTCGATTGCGACAAAAAAAAAGGCTATTTTTATAGGAACAAAACCCCTTTCCTTTTATTTAGAAGGAAAATAATTATCATGGCAGTTTTCACGTCTGTCCCTGATTACGGTGCTGTGGTTTACCGGCATGCATCACATTCATGTCTTCAACTCCTGGACTCGGTCTTTCACTCTGCTGTAAGGTTCAAGGTTCCCTGGAGATGCCTATGACTCACAACATTGTGTCTTATATGGAAAGGCTGGGTGGTCCTCTCTTAAAGGAAGGCATGACGCAAATTGGCACAAAGCCCTGTCTGGGAAGCTTCCTCATTATTTGACTAATGCTGCAAATTTCAGATGGGCTTTTTCAGACCCGCTCCACTGCCATGCTTATGCTTCATGTTCCTCAAGTCAGGTCTGAGCTTGGAAAGACAGCTTTTAGCTTCAGTGCCCCTGACTCCTGGAACAACTTACAGCAACAAATTAAAATTAATACCTTCATACCCCCTGACCAATTTAGACATATTATCTTAAATCTGCCAAACTCTACCTGTAACTGCTTTAATTAAGCTGTATCACCTTCATTGTAATTCCAGCCAATTCTAAATCTCTGTAAATGTTCCAATCGTTTTTTTGTTTTTCTCTTGTATATTTGATGTTTTTGCATTGCATTTGTTTGACTCGACATCATTGCAAATGAGGTTCATCCCTCCATTGATCTTTCGAGTATAAATAAAGGTGAAATGAAATTAAATCTGTTAGCGGCTGTAGCACCTTGTCGTCGGCCTTGGATCCACCACGGGGCAGCTGCCCTTCTCTCGGGGGGCCTCCCTTCATTAATTGTATCATGACCCCATCTCCCTGGGGGGGGGAGCAGAGATGAATCCTGTTGAAAGGCGGCAACACTTCCTAGTTGCATGACCGACCAGGCGTGAAGCACGCTGAAACGGCTGCTGTTTTAATTGGACGGGCCCCGTGGGACGGGAGCCGTGTTATTGGCTCTTTAGAAACAGGTGGCGTCTCCTGCTCCCCGTTAGTCAGTTGAACCTGGGCTCCGCCGTTGCTTGAGGTCCTCTTCACCCGACCAACCTCGGCTGTGAGCTGTCGTACCTCCGCTCCTTCGGACAGAGCCGACCTTCACACCCTCAGGGTCGGACTGCTCCCTCCCGGGATTGTGATGCTGTTTTCTCCTTAAGAGTCGGCTATTTGATTACCATTGTTATTTTGTTGAATCAGTGATGGAAAACCTCACGGTAAGACAGAAACGTATTTTTGACATAAAGCCTTGGATAGCTCTTGGTGTTGTCTGCTTATCCAGCACAACCTGGGGACACACACAGAACATGTTTTAATTGGCACATTTCTTTTGTTATTTGCATAGACTATTTTCAAGATTAGAATATTATAATTGATCCTCGAAAGCATTCTTATTGCAGAGACTCTTCCCACCTGAATGCTACGCGTTTAAATAAATACAGTTAGGCAGAATGATTGTACATTTCTGTTCTGGGAACTAAAATAAATATTCCATCCCCTGACTCCCGGACCTGTGACCGGTGTGTTCCGCCTGCAGCCGGAGCAATGGCGGGAGATCGTGAACAAGAAGATGAAGTTCCCGCCGGCGCTCATCACGGCCATCCAGGAGGGGAAGGTGGAGACGGTGAGCGGCCTGCTGAACACCGGCGACGGCATCATCCGGCAGCTGGACGAGTCGGAGGACCGGCTGTGGCGCGAGGCCCTCAACCTGTCCATCCGCCTGGGCAACGAGGGCGTGATGGACGCCCTCATCCACGGGGTCAAGTTCGACTTCCGGCAGATCCACGAGGCGCTGCTGGTCGCCGTGGACACCAACCAGCCCCGCGTGGTCAAGCGGCTGCTGGACCGCCTGGACCAGGAGAAGGGCAACAAGATGGACGTGCACTCCTTCTCCCAGGCCATCTTCGACCACTCCATCGACAACTCTCAGTTCGCCCCGGGCGTGACGCCGCTGACCCTGGCCTGCCAGAAGGACCTGTACGAGATCGTCAGCATGCTGACGCAGAAGGGCCACGAGATCCCCTGGCCGCACAAGATCTCCTGCGCCTGTCTGGAGTGCCGCAACGGCCGGCAGTACGACCTGCTCAAGTTCTCCCTGTCGCGCATCAACACGTACCGCGGCATCGCCAGCCGCGCCTACCTGTCCGTCACCTCGGAGGACGCCATGCTCACCGCCTTCGGCCTCAGCAAGGAGCTCCGCAAGCTGTCCAAGAAGGAGCCCGAGTTCAAGGTAAACGGTAAAGGGACTGCATTCACAGCGCTCTCCCGACCAGCCGCCGCTCAAAGCGCTTTACAATATTACCTAACATTCCCCCGTTCATACCCGCATTCGCACACCGACGGGGGTGTCGACCCTGCGAGGCGACAGCCAGCGCGTCGGGAGCAGTCGGGGTGAACGTGGGTGCTCAGGGACAACCCGGCACTCAGCTAGGAGGAGCCTTGGGATTGAACTAGCAGGTGTGTGTGTGTGTGTGTGTGTGTGTGTGTGTGTGTGTGTGTGTGTGTGTGTGTGTGTGTGTGTGTGTGTGTGTGTGTGTGTGTGTGTGTGTGTGTGTGTGTGTGTGTGTGTGTGTGTGTGCGCGCGCGCGCGCCGCCTCTCCGCTCAGCCGCAGTACCTGGCGCTGGAGGAGCTGTGTCAGGAGTTTGCGGTGGAGCTGCTGGGAATGTGTCGCAACCAGAGCGAGGTCACCACCATCCTCAACAGCGCCGGGGCGGACCGCTCGGACCCCCAGGACGAGCAGGCCTTCGAGGAGGGGATCCCCAACCTCTCCCGCCTGCGGCTGGCCGTCAACTACAACCAGAAACAGGTGGAGGGGTTTGTTTAGGGGCTGTCCTCCCATCCCATCTTCACCCCACTGTCTTCTGAACAGCTGTCCTCTGTTCATCCTCTGACAGACTGTTTGTGGTCGACAAACACTTGATTTCGCTGCCCTTCATGGTTGTTTGCATGTGTTTTTGTTGCGCGTGTGTGTGTGTGTGTGTGTGTGTGTGTGTGTGTGTGTGTGTGTGTGTGTGTGTGTGTGTGTGTGTGTGTGTGTGTGTGTGTGTGTGTGTGTGTGTGTGTGTGTAGTTTGTGGCCCACCCCATCTGCCAGCAGGTGCTGTCTTCCATCTGGTGTGGTAACCTGGCCGGCTGGCGGGGGAGTCGCACCGCCTGGAAGCTGCTGGTCTCCATCACCATCTTCGTCACCATGCCCTTACTCTGCCTCATCTACTGGATCGCCCCAAAGTCAAAGGTACGGCTCCTCTGTGGTCATTACTCTAGTAGGGATTCATTTTTTTATGGTCCTTAATGACTTGCATGAAGGAGACTCTTTGGAAAACCGAATGTGCTCAATTACAGCAATGAGGTGAATCAGTCAATTCAATTCATTTGTATTTTTGGAGCCTTTAATCAACGGTACAGTCTCAAAGGCCTTTACTGGTCGTGTGTTTATGACCCCCCCCCCAACCATGGCCCCCCCAGAGGGCAAGAAAAAACTAATTTTATTAGCAAGGAGGAAATCTTGAGGAGGAAACAGCTTGGTGGATCCCTCCTTGCTTCAGGAGTGCAATGGGGGCCATCATTTATATACATACATGCATACATACTGTGCATACTTGCATACTGTCCCTCTCTGACTTCACCCTAGTAACAGAACAGACCGTTTCAGAACTCATCCGCAAAGCCAAAACCACCACCTGTCAGCTCGATCCTCTTCCCACCTCCCTTGTCAAAGCATGTCTTCCGTCCATCTCCCCCATGATCACCAACATAATTAACTCCTCCCTCACTACTGGTACTGTACCCCCCACTCTCAAGCTGGCTGCCATCACTCCCATCCTGAAAAAACCTGGTGCTGACCCAACTGACCTTAACCATTACCGGCCCATCTCCAATCTCCCTTTCATCTCCAAAACACTTGAAAGGGTGGTTGCCGCACAACTACAGTCCCACCTCGACACTAACAATCTCCACGAACCGTTCCAATCTGGCTTCCGTCCAAAACACAGCACTGAAACAGCCCTAGTCAAAATCACCAACGACCTCCTCCTTGCAGCTGACTCTGGTTTACTCACCATTCTCATCCTCCTCGATCTCAGCGCAGCATTCGACACCATCTCCCACCCTCTGCTCCTGGACCGCCTAGCTGGTATTGGGATCACTGGTGCTGCACTCTCCTGGTTTACATCCTACCTCACCGGCCGTCAACAATTTGTTCAACTAAGCAACCACAAGTCCGGGTGTTCAGGTGTCTCACTGGGTGTCCCCCAGGGGTCAGTCTTGGGTCCACTCCTCTTCACCACTTACCTCCTCCCGCTGGGCACACTCCTCCGTCACCATGGGGTCCATTTTCACTGCTACGCTGACGACACACAGGTCTACATCTCCACCAAACCCACCGCTGCCATCCCCCCCACTTCCCTCATCACGTGCCTGGAAGAGATCCGGAGCTGGTTGAGCAGGAACTTCCTGAAACTCAATGGAAACAAGACCGAGGCCCTGCTCATCGGATCCAAATCCACCCTCACTAAATCACAACACACCCCAGCTCCACTCATAATTATCGATGGATTCCCAGTACCCTTCTCCTCCAAAGTCAAGAGCCTCGGCGTCATCCTGGACAACACCCTCTCATTCGCACCCCATATTCACAACATCACCCGGACTGCATTCTTCCACCTCCGCAACATTGCCAGACTCCGCCCATCACTGACCCAATCCAGCACTGAAATCCTAGTTCACTCATTTGTCACATCACGCATAGACTACTGCAACGCCCTCCTCAGCGGACTCCCCACCAAACTCATCAACAGACTGCAGATCATTCAGAACTCAGCCGCCCGGATCATCACCCGCACCAAATCATCTGACCACATCACCCCTGTCCTCATTCAACTTCACTGGCTCCCAGTACACTACCGCATCCAATACAAAACCCTACTCCTCACCTACAAAGCTCTCCACAACCTAGCCCCCAGTTATCTCTGCGACCTCCTCCAAGAATACACTCCCTCCCGCTCCCTCCGCTCAACCTCTGCTGGACTACTATGTATCCCCACATCACGACTCACTTCAATGGGTGCCCGGTCATTCAGCTGTTCAGCACCCAGGCTCTGGAACTCCCTCCCCCCACACATAAAACAGTCAGACACCATTACAACCTTCAAGTCACAACTCAAAACTCACCTGTTCAAACTCGCACACAACGTCTAACTGATCACTGTTTTGATTGTTTTTTAGTTTTGTCCTGTTTTTGTTTTATTTATTTCTTATTGCTTATGTTTATTTATTTATTTATCTTTTTCCACAATGCCTTGTTTTTTTAAAAAATTGTATGATGACTATATGCTCTGTAAGGTGACCTTGGGTGTTTTGAAAGGCGCCTCTAAATTAAATGTATTATTATTATTATTATTATACTGTACTCTTATACACAGGTAAAACATGACACAACAGTCAGTGCGTAAGAAGAAGGTTAAAGGTCAGAACGGTGACCTTGAGCGTCCGGTCCGACTGAAGAACGGAGCCATAACACAGCGCGACGTCTCTGTGTTTCTCCAGTTGGGCAAGACACTGAAGATCCCGGTCATCAAGTTCCTGCTGCACTCGGCCTCCTACCTGTGGTTCCTGATCACGCTGCTGGGGGAGTCCATCACCATGGAGCTGTACCGGGACGTGTTCGCTTCCCGCCAGCAGAACATCCTGCACAGCTCCTTCCACATGGTGTGGGTCGTAGGTGGGTCCTGCCTCTCTATCTACCTCACTCTGTGTCGATCGACCTCCCTCTCTCACCCCATCCTCTCTGTCTCGGTATCTCTACGGCTCCCGCTCTCTGACTCGCTGTCTTTCTCTTGCTAACTCTCTCACCTGCGCTCTCTCTCTCTCTCTCGCTCAATCTCACTCTCTCACGCTCACGCTCACTCTCAATCACTCACTCACTCAGGCTTTCTCTAGCTCGTGCTCTCTCACTCTCACTCTCACTCTCACTCTCACTCTCACTCTCACTCTAACTCACTCTCACTCAATTAAAAGAACGAGGTTTCCCGTCCTTCAAACAAACCGGACATTTAGGAAAAACGGGAAAACTATGCAACTAATCAACGCTGACTTTAACACAAATATTTTACATTGAATACGACACACATTTTACAAATACAGTTAATATATTTAATATAAAAATATTTATTTTTACATACAGCAGAAACATTTTTCAATGTTTGATTTGAACACCAATTTGTATTTTGCATCACCTTACATATAACCTTACATATCAATGAAGAACAAGTCCCTCTTACGACTCTTTTCAGTTTCACTATTGCACAGTGGGGTTCATCACACCTAATCCTCACGCTATGCTCACTTTCGGCCCACTTCTCTGTTCATCTTCCTTCCGCAGCTCATGTCTGTTGCTTAGACTTGTTCAAAGGCCTTATTGCACTCTTCAACCCACTTAGCAGCCTCTCTGTTTCGCTGTTTGGCTCTCGCTCTCTTCTCCTTCTCCATTTATTCATATATAAATTTATTTGCGTAGAAAACATTTTATTTTGCTAACACAGGAAGAAACGGTGTCGTTACATACGACAGTGCAAAAAAAATTACTAAAAGTCTCGTCCTTGTGTCGGTTCTCCAGGGTTCTTCTGGTACGAGTGCAAAGAGGTGTGGATCGAGGGGCTGCGCAGCTACTTCCTGGACTGGTGGAACTGTCTGGACGTGATGGTGCTCAGCATGTACCTGGCCTCCTTCGCCCTCAGGGTGCTCATCATGCTCAAGGGACACTTCCACTGCATGGACCTCAGCGGCAGCGCCGACTGCGTGTACTTCACCCAGACCGGTACGGGGTACCGCTCGCGTTCAGAATAAAGGGGTTGGGGCCGCCCTGGTGGTTCACCGGGGAGAGCGCGCACCTTTAAGGCCCAGTCCTGATCACAACGATCCGGGTTCGACTCCTGACCGTGGCTCTTTGCTGCATGTCCTCCCCTCAATCTCCCGTACCTTTCTGTACATCCCACTTTATAATAAAGCATAGAAAATACACCAAAAATCCAAAGGACAATAATAATGGTTTGGAGGAACTGCTTTTCGTGCTATTTAGTCATTTAGCAGCCTAATCCCTACATGATCATCGATGGCATGTATCTGAAAAACTAAAGAACGAACACATTAAGAAAACCCTAACCAGCTTGAGGTCAGGGGTTAGGCGTCTTGCTCAAAGACAATAACAGGAAGGCAGCTGGAAGTAAAAATGGAGAAATATTCTCTGGGGGGGGTTGAACCCGCCGCAGCTGTTATTATTACCCAGACCACATTGGTTGCTGTAATAATAAAAACGATGACGATAGTGATGCTGTTTCTTTAGCTTGTGTTTGTAATACTAATAGTGTGTGTGTGTGTGTGTGTGTGTGTGTGTGTGTGTGTGTGTGTGTGTGTGTGTGTGTGTGTGTGTGTGTGTGTGTGTGTGTGTGTGTGTGTGTGTGTGTGTGTGTGTGTGTGTCTGTGCATGCGTGCATGCGAGCGACAGTGCGGGACCAGTGGCACCAGGAGGACCCCCAGCTAATCGCGGAGGTCCTGTTTGCGGTGACCAGCATGCTGAGCTTCACGCGGCTGGCCTACATCCTCCCGGCCCAGGAGTCCCTGGGGACGCTGCAGATCTCCATCGGCAAGATGATCGACGACATGATGAGGTGCCAGCAGGGGACCCAAACAATAGACACAACAATAGGGCCGGTTAGCAGGTCGCACACCTACTAGGACGGTGGCCAGGGCGACCCCGGGTTCCTCCTCGCTAATTGCAGACGGCAGGTAGCAAACCAACTGGAACGGTTGCCTGGGCGATCCCGGGTTCTTCCTCGTGATGTGCTGAGTTCCAGTTGTAAAGAGCCATTCGTCACTTTAATAATTGATCCAATGCATTAGTACAGAAGGAGGTTATAGAGCAGAATCTAATGTTTGATTTTTTTGTCTTTAGGTTCATGTTCATTCTGATGATCATCGGGACAGCGTTCCTCTGCGGTCTGAACAATATCTATGTTCCTTACGTCATCTCACCGCGCCTCGGCAAGTAAGACTATTTTTCACATTTGAAAACCACATCCAGATTCTGGTCAATGATACAGGCGAACCAGTGATTTATTGCCTGAGTCTGCTTAACTGTAATCAATTCAGTAAATGCATCTTGCTTTCTCTTTTGTCCGATTATATATCTATTAGCCTCAGGATGAATATATGTATTTTATTTCACTTTGCAATGTCAACAAATGATCAAGTGCACATTCCCCAGAAACAGATAACTAAAGTCACCAGAGGCTGTGCGGTCCCTGCATTTCAGTCTCAGGCGTTTGGTTGCTATTTAAGTTTGGTTTGCTTCCGGCAGGTTTAACGAGACCTTTCGCTTCCTGTTCTGGACCATGTTCGGGGTGGCCAACCAGGACTATGTGGACATGCCGGACTATGTGGTGGCCGAGCTGGTGGGCAGGGTTCTGTACGGTATCTTCACCCTCGTCATCGTCATCGTCCTCCTGAACATGCTTATCGCTATGATCACCAACTCCTTCCAGAAGATAGAGGTATGCCCACTAGGGTTATGTCTTCACAACTAAAACTTTCTCACCTTTGATGTCAATTATTTTACTCTATGCTTCTTCTGATGACATGTTTCGAGCTAGCATTAATTATGAATGGTTTCTTCTCCACATAGTGGACCACACCATATACGATTTGAAATGAGTTTGTAGATAAGTTAAACACTATAAACATGGCCTCTTTGCCATTTGAGATCAAGACAGACCAAAGGTTTACCTTAAACCTGTAGGTGTGGTTTATTTACCATTCCGCCCACTTCCAATATAAACAGAATTATTTTTTTTGTTTAATATATTTTTATTAACAATATGCCAAAATGGACATGAAGAAATGTAATTTTATTTATTTATTTTTCAACATTTGACAATCGCATATAAAACATTACTCATATTTCACAGTATTTGGACCCAAAAATGGGTAATGTGCAAATAATGCGCAAAAATACTTTCCCCCCCAACCCAAACCCAACCCACCCATCCGAGCTTGTCCCTTTAAGTCCAGATCTTCACCAGAATGTCTATTGAAGTGAATGTTCAAAGAAGGAGTACAGAAGGAGCATGTACAGTTCAGTACAATATGTCAAAATAAGCAAGTCTCAGTACAGTAAAGTAAACCACACGATAATCATTTACCACTCTCTGAGTCATTCCCACCGCGAAACGACCATGCCACAAAGGAGCAGATTATTTTTTCGTCCCCCCTTCCTGCGAACCTTACGGACGCGGCCGCCGACTCAAATATTCGCTACTTCGCAGGACGATGCAGACGTGGAGTGGAAGTTTGCCCGGTCCAAGCTGTACCTCAGCTACTTCAGGGAGGGGCTCACCATGCCCGTGCCCTTCAACGTCATCCCCTCCCCGAAGGCCACCTTCTACCTCATCAGGTATGTCCGTCACAGTGGACGGCAACTGATGTCATTTTTATTCAATCATATATTCCGTGTCTTGAATATAAAGTGCATTATAAATAAAATGTATTATTATCATTATTATTATTATATAACGAATAACAGACATTGACAATTCATTACATCGCTACGATTCGATTTGTGACAGGGCCATCTTCAGGCGGATCTGCTGCTGTTGCAACTTAAGCTCTGAGAAAGAATATCCCCCTTTAGACCCGATGGTGAGTTCCATCGCATTACCATGGCTCTAGAAATCTTAATGTAATATTTATAGGGCCCGCTGGGTAGAGCGCGTCGCTTGCCATTAAAGGCAAGTCCTTACCCCAGTGACCCGGGTTCGATTCCTGCCCGTAGTCCTTTGCCGCCCTCTACCTCCCATTCCTTCCTGTCTATCTCACATTAGAATAAGGCATAAAAATGCAAAAATAAATCGTAATATTTTTCGTTTTTTTTTTTAATATGAATTATAAAGAAAAATATGTAAATATGCGTCTTTTATAATCCAATGTGTGCGGTGTGCAGTATCCCCCTATGCAGTCCAACGAGAAGGGCTCTGAGGACAGTCAGATCTCCTACCGACAGCAGGTGATCCGAGCTCTGGTGCAGCGCTACATCGAGTCGGCCCGCAGGGAGTTTGAGGAGACCAAGAGGAAAGGTACACGCGGCTGCTGCTGTCCAACACTCCCCCGCCTCACTGTGATCAATGCTCTGGAAGAAAGAGGGGATGAAACGGATCATCTGTGTCACAAATCAGTTTGATTCTAGAGAGAGAGAGAGAGAGAGAGAGAGAGAGAGAGAGAGAGAGAGAGAGAGAGAGAGAGAGAGAGAGAGAGAGAGAGAGAGAGAGAGAGAGAGAGAGAGAGAGAGAGAGAGAGAGAGAGAGAGAGAGAGAGAGAGAGAGAGAGAGAGAGAGAGAGAGAGAGAGAACAACTTTATTAATCCCCCGTAGGGGTAATTCCTTTGATACAACAACCTAGCAGCAGTGGAAAACACAGGATAAGATACTAAACAATAAAGTATTAGAAGTAGTAGTATTAATGAAAACAAAAACAGACGCTAAAGTAAATGCTTAAGTAAAGACAAACAGGGCAAACAAAACAGACGGTATAAACAATATTAATTATAAATGATAAAGTGGCAGTACTTAGGTGATGTCCTTTAGTGGTTGCCCTCGAATCCAGACGGGTTGTATTAAGACATAGAGCCCACTCCTTCACCGACGTCTTTCAAATTAAATTCTGATTGCCTGGTCTTTCTTTGCGCAGACGTCGGGAACCGCATCTCGGCGCTGAGCAAAGTGATGGGCCGGCTGCACAGCGAGATGAAGGCGGTGCAGCAGCTGCTGGTGAAGGAGGGGTTCAGCGGCAAGGGGGGCGCCCCCCAGGAGGGCTCGTCCATCCTGGGGAAATACATCCTGGGGGCCAAGAACAACTTTAAAGACTTCAACAAGGACCAGACGGAGAGAGCCCTCCCTGTGACGGTGCACCACGGGCTGGAGGAGGAGGCCGCGCACCAGGGGCAGGGCGGGGCCCGGGACAGAGGCGCTACAGAGGCGGCGCCGCGGACCCCCTCGCCAGAGGAGAGCGCCGAGAGGGAGGGGCTCGAGAGGGCGGTGGCGGCGGTGGCGGCCTGCGTCGTCATCAACATGGAGGAAGGTCGCGCTCCGGGCCCGACGGAGGACGAGGGAGGGCAGACGGCCGGCGGGACGGAGCCGGCGGCCGTCGCCGAGAACACGGCCAGCACAACCACCGGGGAGGTGACCCCGGAGGACGCGAGCGGATCGTCAGCGGGTCAGAAGGCCGCAGGCGAGGCTGCGGCTGCGACTGTGGCAGTGGGGGGGGGGGGGGGAGGCCCAGGAGGAAAGATGGAGAGAGGTCTCGAAAAAGGAGGATGGGAAGACGGAGAAAAAGAGTGAACGAGGTACGGACCAGAGCGGCAGTACGGTGGGAGAAAAGCCCAGCGAGGAGAAGGTGGACGCGTCGGAGGCTAAGGTGACCGGCGCAAGGACCGAGACGGAAGGGAAGGGGGAGCAGGCGCAGCCCAAGGGGGGGGGGGGAGACGAAACGGAAGGCGGACGGATCCAAGGAGACAGTCGTGCGGGAGGACTCTGGGAAACCCGGGAAGGTGAAGGTGGCCCCCTCTCCGACAGGAAGCAGCAGCTCGCAGGACACTGGCTTCGGTTCCCAGGAGGGAGACGGGCCTGTGGACGGCGTGGCAGGACGACGCTAGCGTGATACGACTCTTACGTCACATGATGGCCTTAGTGGAGGGCGGCGACGGCATTAGTGTCTGATATAACGAAACAATAAGTGCTTTTAACTACGATAGAACATTCCAAACAGCGTGACCAAATACAATGCATCCAAAGAAGGTGATTTTGATTGTTACTTTTCAAAATAAAACGATTGAAGATAAACGTTGTCTCGAGTTTGATTCGATGGTTGCTCAACCCCATGTTCAGTCCGTGCGCGTGTGTTTCTACCAGCGTGTGTGTGTTATGCTACAGTAGGTGCATGTCTCAGCTTGCTTCACACATGCCGATCCCAGGAGGCCCAGCGCCAGCACATTAGCTCGTTAGTTTGTCACCTGCGGTGTCGCATCCCCCCCCCCCCCCCCCCCCCCCCTCCCCGTCCCAGGGCTCTTTACATCAGCCCCACCCCCCCTTCACTCCAGTCGGAAACAACAACATGCTGCCAGGTTTATATTGTATCATTGTTGGCACCAATCTGCCCACAAACTGTCTAGGTTCCAGCTGTGGAATGCTGCTGGTTTGGAGTGTTCCATGTTCTACTGGAATACGGGAAAGTCCATGAAAGAGTCGTCTGTGGTCCGTGAATTCCTACTTTGGGGTTATTTGATATTAAGCCCATATGGTCATGGGAGATTGAGGACTTGAAAGCTATAGATATTTTGATTTAGTTTTATAATGGTCTGTTAAAGCTTCCGCATTTACAAATGAATGATTTGGACCCAGAAGCAAACTACATATCAGTCACTGTAAACATTTAAGTTGGCAGCTTAACTGGTTTATTGGGATGCTCGCCTCGCTAATTAAACACGATAGCTCTCCTCAAATGAAGGGAACATTAGAAAAATGAACTCTTTAGCTGCAGTCATGTTTTTCATCGTAATTTTGTTTATAGTAAAAAATACTTTAATTTTCAAACATTTTAGATACAGACATGAAGTTGATTAACCAGTTGTGATCCACCACAATTGACATAAAAAAGAGCTGCTGTGAATGTACATTATATTGGAGCAGCAGAAAATGCATAAATAATGTGATCCATTAGCTTTGAGTACAAAAACATTTCAGTCTTCACCATTTATAAAACATTGAAATAAAAACAAAGCAATAAAAGTAGAGTATTTCATGGAGAATGATGGATTGAAGATGGAATGGGTTCAGAGGTCAGGACCCAACCCTTAGACATTCAACCCCTCTTTGACAGGCGTCTCCGGGGTTTGGCCCTCCTCTGAGACGCTTGTGTCAGCCAGTGCCTCATTTAGCTTCTCCATGTCCAGGGTGAACTGGATTGGGTTGGCTGCTGGCTTGGTCCTCAGGTAGTACATCCCCGTCTTCAGACCCTGTGAAAGCAATCAAGTCTTTTTTACACTCATCTCCATCACTATAGTCAAGGCTATGTAGCAGAGATTCTCCCCTCCCTTTCTTACCAGCTTCCAGCCGTAGAAGTGCATGCTGCTCAGCTTGCCGTAGTTGGGCTGCGCGATGTGGATGTTGAGGGACTGGCTCTGGTCGATGAAGGCTCCGCGGTCGGCGGCCATCTTGAGCACGGTCTTCTGGGAGATCTCCCACACAGTCTTGTACAGCTGCTTCAGGTCCTCTGGGATCCCCGCGATGCCCTGTGGAGGGGGTTACCGGTACAGGGAAGGTTTTCCTCCAATGCAAAAACCCCATTTAAACCAATATTGTTGAGACAATACCCTAAACCCCCTGCCTGGGTCTGACACCAGATACTAAAGTGGGGCGTTGTGGGTCATATCATTACCTGGACCGAGCCGTTGTTAGCTATCAGCTGGTTCTTCATGTCGTCGTTCCAGAGCGCTCTCTCCGTCAGGTCCTTCAGCAGGTGGGGGTTGACCATCTGGTGGAGAAACCGACATGGAGGATTCGTCATCACATCTTCAACCGCTTATCCGGGGGACCGGTCGCGGGGGCAGCAGCTCTATCAGGGCGCCCCAGACTTCCCTTTTCCCGGTCAATATGGATCAGCTCCGACGTGGGGGTCCCGATGTGTTCCCAGGCCAGTGTTTGTGATATAATCTCTCCACCCAGTCCTGGGTCTTCCCCGGGGTCTCCTGCCCCGCTGGTCGTGCCTGGAACCCCTCCCTAAGGAGGCGCCCAGGGGGCGTCCTCACCAGATGAGAAAACCCACCTCGGCCACTTGTCCCTGCAATCTCGTTATTTTGGTCACGACTCAGGACCCATCGTTCATGACCATAGACGGGGGTAGGAACGAAGATGGAGGATTCAGTGAAAATAAAATACAATTTCTCTGAAAGCTTCCAATTCGATACAATTTAGCAATTCTTTCTGAAGAGATAGTTATAATTTCTCGAAAATGACTAGAAAATGGCTACTTGAACTGGAGAAACGTAACGGTGGTAGATGGCGCTCCAGAAGGCTACCGACCTGGAACTCCCCAGACAGAACCCTGCGTGTGTAGACGTTGCTGGTGTAGGGCTCAATGGACTCGTTGTTACCCAGGATCTGGGCGGTGGAGGCGGTGGGCATGGGAGCCAGCAGCAGACTGTTTCTCACCCCGTGCCTGAAGAAAATAATGCCCTACGTCAACCGTTGGCGGCTTCAAGAAACCACACAGCCAGAGCGACAACAGCCGCCACACAGCGAGCGCCTTTCAACTCCAGGAACTCACTGTGCGATCTTCTCCTTGAGGGCTTTCCAGTCCCACAAGTCTGTTGGAGTTTTCTCCCACATGTCATACTGAAGGATCTGTAAGGCAACGACAAAATGGCCATCTTAGTGTGCATTCAAAAAAACCTGCTAAACCTGATTAGCAATGAAGATGGCTGGAACAGGAACCAAAGTTGTTATTGCCCATAAAAATAAAATAAAACAAACAATGGCTTTTTAAAATCAGGTGGCAAATAAGGCTTTGGGGAATAGCAAACCAACTGGACTCACTCCCTTGCTGACGGGTGATCCAGGGTAGGTCTGGTAGCTGCCGTGCACAGCGGCCAGCTCACAGCTGGACTCCAGGGCAGCGTAGTAGATGGTCTCAAAGATCTGGACGTTGAGCAGCTGGGCCTCGGGGCTTTCGAAGGGGAACCGCATGAGGATGAAGGCGTCGGCCAGGCCCTGGACGCCGACGCCGATAGGCCTGTGGCGCTTGTTGGAGTTCAGTGCCTTCAAAAAAGGCAGGGAGGGGGGGGGGAAAATATTTTAGCGGGGACTCGACCACCATTCATCCGGTCATAAAACGAGACTCTGTATAAAAAGGGGAAAGATAGTCATACCTCAACCACCGGGTAGAAGTTGATGTCTATTATTTTGTTGAGGTTCTTCACAATGACTTTGGTGACGTACGCCAAGCGTTTGAAGTCAAACGTTCTCTCGGGGGTGACGTACATGTTGAGAGCAATAGAGGCCAGGTTGCAAACGGCAATCTGAGGAACACACACACACACATAGCGACATTTAACCAACCGTACAGAACGTTATGCAGTCAAGTACAGCTCGACAGCCCTCGGATCAATTCTAGTATCAGTGACCAGCTTACAAAATCAACATGAACCTATTACAGACCATTTCAGATGCATAGCCTGCAACATCAGAATAAGAAGGACTTTGTTACCCCTTGTTGTACAAAAAGAGTAAAGTACCTAGGTTTGGTTCCTCAACCGCCACATAGCATCAACAATACAAGTTCAAATAAATAATCACAAGTACAAATAAAAAGATGTCAAAATAAGTAGCAGCATTGATCACACTAATAATAATAAAATAAAGTAACTAATAATGAGAGAAACTGAAACCATGGTAATAAGTGATGAGGTGTAGTAAACGGTAAGTGTAAAGTATGGAGCCTGTGCCGGGGTTACGCGACCCACCTCGTCCTTGCTGGTGTACTCCACGATCTCCGTGCACAGGTTGCTGCACTTGATGGTGCCCAGGTTCTGCTGGTTGCTCTTCCTGTTGCAGGCGTCCTTGTAGAGGATGTATGGCGTGCCCGTCTCCGTCTGGGACTCGATGATGGCGTACCACACTTGCTGGGCCTTCACCACGCGCTTGGCCTTGCCCTGCTTCTCGTAGCTGGGGAGAGAACGCACCGTTGGTTCGAGAGGGGGGGGGGACATTCTAGACTTTTGGTCTGTCCGTTGTCGATGCTTGGGTGGCGAGACCAATCATGCTTGGTTACCCGGTGTAGAGCTTCTCAAACTCCTTTCCCCAACACTCGTCCAGCCCGGGACAGTCGCCGGGACACATCAGGGACCAGTCCTAAGACATGGGGAGAACAATATAGAGTTTAGACTAGATCACTGGACTCTAGGTTCCATAAACATCTAGAGGAATAAATAAAAGATCGACAAGACAGACTATCAACCTTCAAGCATAATGCTAACAACGTGGGGAACCAACCTGGTTACTCTCCACACGCTCCATGAAGAGATCTGGTATCCACATGCCGTAGAACAGGTCTCTGGCCCGCTGCTCCTCCTTACCGGTGTTCTTCTTCAGCTCCAGGAACTCAAACACATCTGCATGCCAGGGCTCTAGATACATGGCAAAGGCTCCAGGCCTCTGGAGCAAACAAAAAGAAAGCAAAGATGTTAATGAAACATTTGAGTGCTCTTTACAGAGGAGATCAACACTTTATTCAAATCAATAAGTCAATAGTTAGCAAGGTGGGGGGTTAGGCATGCTCCTCAAAAGATGCCCACAGGTAGCGTGCAGACATCGGGGATCGACCTCATAACATTAAGGCTTGGGGTCCGATAGCCGGACTGTGTGTGTACCCGGTTGCCTCCCTGGTCGACGTAGCGGGCCGTGTTGTTGTACACGCGAAGCATCGGGACCAAGCCGTTTGAATTGCCATTTGTCTGAAGAGCAAAAACACCAGTGCAAAGAGTTAGATAATGATTTGTATTGAAGACCATTGTACACTATAGTCCGCATATGGTCTGGTTTCGTGGACCGACCCCGGCGATGTAACTGCCTGTGGCCCGGATACAGCTGACCGCCACACCAATGCCCCCTGCCGACTTGGAGATCAGGGCGCAGCTCTTCAGCGTGTCGTAGATTCCATCAATGCTGTCAGCTTTCATGGCGAGCAAGAAACAGCTATAAGAAAATCAGTGGGAAAGTAGGCATGGTTAAGATTGATGAATTGATGTTTGACCTTTAGTTGGTTGGTGCCGTCATCGAGGATGGCAGCCTGTTACAGTAGCTCCTGCAGTGCGTAGCTTTTTTGTTGCTTTCTACACTATAATTTCCACTTTCCATCTTTTTAGCATTAAGCTAGAAGCTACCTTTATCATCTTGTATACTTTTACATCCTTTTTCTCTATACCTTGATACATTAGTACTTTGTATTTTTATATTATCATTCATTATTATTTTTTTGTATTGCATCTTATCCTGTGTTTTCCACTGCAGCTGGGCTGTTTAAAGTTTTTATCTGTGTATCTATCTATTTGATATCTCCAATAGCCAAAAACCAAAAGCCCAACAAATGCCAGGGGATCCTGTACCTTGACAGCTGGGGCCTGTTGGTGCCAGCGTTGAACAGGGTGGGGGAGGCGTGGGTGAACCACTTCTCTGACAGCAGGTTGTAAGTCTCGATGGCAGAGTCGATGTCCCTCTTGTGGACACCCACTGCCACTCTCATCAGCATGTGCTGTGGCCTCTCTGCCACTACATAAACACAGCGGGGGGTGATATAAACAGAAGAATAACAGACCGCAGCAGCAGATGTTTTCCCTGGGGGCCACATAAAACGGTTCAATTCCCTGCTTACCTTTGCCGTTTATCTTCAGAAGATAGGATCGCTCAAGTGTCTAGAAGCAAGAAAGTGAAGTGAGCATACTTTAGTTACCGTAATGACTAGAGAAGCTAGTTGGTTTCCGGCTGGTTTCATCTATCATAATAAAAACATACCTTAAAGCCAAAGAAGTTGTAGGAGAAGTCTCGGTCAAATATGATGGCTGAGTTGAGGCGCTGTGGAAAGAGGGAGAAAGGAGGAAGCAGTTTAGAATCATAAAGCATGAAGGAAAGAGATTGGGAGGTAAAAACAACAACAACACTTGCATCTTTGTTGTCGAGCACAATATCAAGCGTGTCCTTGGAGATCATGGGAGAGTGGCGCTGGTTCAGGGGGTTGATGTAGTTGTACAGGTCCTCCATCACATCTGAATTCACCACCAAAGAACAAGTGAGACATTGGCTTAGAGGTAGATGACTTGCCAAAAATGTACAGAAGGTGTTTCTAAACGTTTGTCTCTATCCAAGGTATGGCTAGGACAAATGTAAGTTAGAGTTGGAAAACGGTTGTAATCATAATAATATTATTGTTATATCTTGATGAAAGTTACTGAGTTACAGTTTGTTTTCATCTTTATATTGACTTTTCCAGGTCTATAAAAAAATAACAAATAGAAATAGAAAAGTAGTACAAAAATAGTTTGCATAAATTGGCGTACGTTTGTGCATTTAAAGAGCAATGATAATAGACATGTTTGCAGACTATCACAGCCTATGTATGTGGTTTATGAGCCTTGCTCCGCCCACAGAGTACCCACCGCTGAACATCTTCCTGGTCTCCTTGTGTAGGTTGGAAACAGCGATTCTTGCCGCCAGAATGGCGTAGTCTGGGTACTTGGTGGTGAGGCTGGCGGCCATCTCTGCCGCAAAGGTGTCAAGCTCTACCGTCGTCACCCCGTTGTACAGCCCCTCGATGACCTTCATAGTAATCTGGGTCTGTTAAACACAGCATCTTTAGGACCGTGGTATAGATCAATGACAGCAGATCAGTGTGCAGAGTACGAAGCCTTCAGAGTGAGAGAGGGGGATCGGACTTACAGGATCCACAAAGTCGGAGTTAAGTCCATAACAAAGCTTCTGAATGCGAGATGTGATTTTGTCAAACATAACACGCTCCAGGCGTCCATCTGAAAATAGAAATGCAACGTTTGTAGCGACAACTTTATTTTTTGTAATGATGAAATCTGTACGATTAACGGTAAATGTAAAAAAATAAAAAAGAGCTGCAAGCTGTAAAAACTGTTAACAAGTTGTAGTTACATATAGGCATTTTTAAATAATTGAATTTACGGTTACACATGCTATGTATTGCATCATGATAGTCCAAATTGCGTCATGGAATTAAAGTGAAGCTCCAGGTTTAAAATCTGAAGGTTTTGGTTTTGGAGCAAACTAAACAAAATTGTAGCAAAAGTCTTATTTCAAAGTAGTCATGTACAACGTTATAAAAGCAAAATCGTTGGCGGCACCGCTGACAATGAAGCTCAAATATGATGACTTGGCAAGTGGCTTTGGTATTCCTACAGCGGTCTGTTTTGGTTAGGCTTATAGCGATTGAATTTTTCTTTTAATTTCCCATATTTATAGCAAACTAACATCAGCCCATTAAAAAACGAAGTGGCCTTGTGAGACATTTAACTGATAAGACCAATGTTATTGTACCACCACTATAAACCTCAAAGCACCGTTCTGATCATTTAGAGGGGGGGGGGGGGGGGGGATTTATGTAACTTGCCTAATAAAGTCCGCCTTTAGTTGGTGTGATATATTTACATTAATACAATCTAAAGAAATACCTGTAAATAATTAAGTTGATTAAGAGTAGGCCTACTCACCTCGCTTGAGCACATGCATGCTGGCAAGAGGTTCGGGGGATTTGGCAATACTAATTCAAGGCAAGCCTACAGCTATTTTAAATGAATCACCTCTTATTATTAACAAACAAACAGCGCCAAAACAGTAAACTGACAGCAAGTAAACCCGCGACTGGGCTTTATTGTCTTTTGATTAGCGCGAAAAAAATCTAAAAGGTTTTGCGTCAGAGGTTAAAACCAATCAGCAAAGAGCTGGAACAATGCAGGTTCAAGGCATGGACCTATTAAAGAAAGGTTCAAGGACCGGAATTGTTCCGGCCCTTTGCTGATTGGTTTAGATCTCTGTTCTGGCTCTTTGCTGATGGGTTAAGACCTCTGACGCAGACTTAAAAAGATACGTCCTTCTTTTCCCATCGCATTGCAAAGCTGCCACAGTATGTCCCTGAGGAGGCTTCTTTTCATATATAATATGATTTTATAAGAACATACAAATGACTTTGTGTGTGTGTGTGTGTGTGTGTGTGTGTGTGTGTGTGTGTGTGTGTGTGTGTGTGTGTGTGTGTGTGTGTGTGTGTGTGTGAGAGCGTGTGTTTGTGATTGTTGTAGTAGTGCTTGTTCGTGTGCGTGTGTGTGTGCATGCGTGCGGAGGCTGCTTCAGGGCCGAGGTCCTAGGTGCAGTTGCGCAGGCTCTTTTTCCTGAGGTAAGGTTCCTTACTGAGGTAGTAAGTATACATACCGAGTGTTGATTGTCCAATCATATGGCTGAAAGCGCGCTGCGCTACGTGCTAATTTGCATACATTTGAGTGAAGTTCAATTTCGGTTATATATATGCCATTTTTGATAAATTGTATTACAAATATATTTAAGTTATTTTTTATATACAAAGCCCCAATGTTTATTACAAATATGAATAATAAACTTTTTATTTTTAGATATAAATCCCCAATGTTTATTTTATTTATACATAATAAACATTGGGGCTTTATATATAAAAAATAACTTAAATGTATATGTATATATATATTTTGTATTTATGCAACTTTACACAAGTTAAATTATAGATCATGTAAAATATACTTTGTAAACGTGGTTGCTTCATCTATAAGAAGAAAAACACATCCACGTAGGAGACTTGATTTCTCAAGGCGGAACCTGATACTCACAGAGAAGCCAAAACACGGACAGCAAAAGGCTGCGCTCCCAAAAATGGCAGGAGTGTTTGAGGTGGAGGTTGATGGTGTAGAACACGACCATGGAGTGGGACATCACCATGAACCGAACCAGGTGAGTTGGCCCAAGGTGCACCCATAACCAGGGCGAGTTAAACGCCATGGATGTAATTGGAACGTCTTCCTAAAGTAGTTGTGTACATCCTGCCGGCACTCCGCACAGCCTGGTTAGCCTGAGCTATCATTAGCAGCTAGCGGCTGTTTTACCATCTGTCTTCTAATGACAGACGTACAATGTCTTCATGTGGTACATAAGGCAATTCATTAAACTCTTTGATCGAATTGTATACTTTGTAACTGCAAGACATGCCGACAACTTCTAAAATGAGGCGACTCATGAGAAGGGGATTGGCCAGTGAGTGGTCTAGTAGAGCTAGTCGACTTAGCTCTTCAGTCGAGTAGTACCACAGGAAATAAGGGGCTTTACTTCGCTGTCATTTATCAACGAGTTCGGTCTCCTTGGCGTTAAAATCATTTAATGAAAACTGTTTTGTTGCATGCATACTACTAAAATTAATAATCTATATACAAATTGCACATATGCATTTGTATTTATTTATTTATTGTTGTGACGTGACAATTGGCAGTTCAAAGGTCATGGGTCTTCACTCTTTGAAACAAGTCTTTATATTCAAAGCAATGTTGTATAAAATCGTGTGTAGTTATTTCCACCGCTGTTCTTCAAAGTAGAAATCTATCTAGTTGGCTATGCTATTTTAACTAGTTTTGCTGACACTGAGTTTGCCTGCCTATAATCATTTCTCTTTTCTTTTTTTTCCCGGCTGATCAGGTTGACCTCTCCAAACTTTCGCCAGAAGAGAAGTGGAGGTTAGTCAAGTAAAATAAGTTGTTTCTCGTGATGCCATCGGAAATACCTGATTAAAGTTATTTAAAATTGTTTATGTTTGCCTTTATTCAAAATTGTTGTGAAGGACTAGTGTTGCAGAAATTATTTTAATATCTTCAGTTTTAATCAGGATTAAGGGATTTGGCCTAGGTTGGCACAATAATGCAGTACAGAACCAATGAAAACATAGGGCAAATGAATAGTACAAGTTTGGCAATGGGTCACATTATTCTGAAGTCCTTACACTGCAATGAAAGCGTAAACTGCAATGGCTCAGAAAACGCAGCCATTGAGCTTTTTCTTTGGAAGGAGAATATTTGGGTGTTTTTTTTTTTTCATGTCACTGTCAACGTTCCCTTTTTACATATTTTTTTTATTTCGAAGCTTACCCAAACCCCTCTGAGGATAATTTGGATCTGACTGTGTAGCCAACATGGCACCACCCGCCCAGCCTATGGACAGGTGGTGCCATGGCTAATATTCAAATAAACAAATTTAAAGAAATAATAAAATCTCTTAATAAAATATCCTATAGCTAGGTCTGCTTTCTAAAGCCTCTTTCACACATAGTTCCCGGTTAATTACTGGATAACCTTTCAGGCATCACAAGAGATTTCACCATTCATGCACACAGCTATATACCCGAGCATTGACATCTTGCACCCTTTCACACATGGCACATAAATGCTGACATAGATGGGCCCGGGGAATGTCTAGCAGACGGCGGTAATGCAACAATGCAAGCACTTAGGAATGCAAGTCGCCATAAAACTAGCGGACTGGGAAGATTTGCCAATGTTGGAATCTGTCCAGTCCAGTCCTTCTTAGAAGAAGGGTCTTGATTGTGAACACGATTTTCATTATTGATAGCATTGGGGTGTTAGGATAAACAGTCGCTGATCAAAATCAGCACCCGTGGAGTCTTGTGATTGATTGGTCGCCCGCCCTATGGCTTTCCGTCTTACCGGAAATGTTACTGCTTTCATTCACAACACGGCCGTGCTGACAGCAACAGGGTAATATTACTAGGGCTTCAGCAGGCAAATGCCAGTGAAGATTTCCCAGAATACCTGCCCCTGGTGCCATTCACTCATGACCACATGCAGGAAATGTTCCGGAACATTGCACAGAAAGACAATGTGTGGAAGGTGCTTAACAAAATAAACTAGAACTACTGCTATATTGTCTCGAGAGCATAGGCCATGGTTTTATTGGTAGTAATTGTGCCCGTCTCCTGTCGCTCAATGGCTAGGCAAATCAGTTGGATGGTTAGTTTAGTTCACAGCATGGAACAAAATAAGTTGTTTGCTTACTTTTTTACAGTTCATGTCTCACCATTCACAATGCCCCTTAAAAGAGAAACAAAAAGAAAAAGGCCAGCCGGTAGCTTAAGAGGGAAGACAAGCTGCCGTCCAAGAGGACTGTATTGACTTTGAGTCATTCCAGATGATTAATAGTGAGGGCGACTCTACTTGGCTTGGTGGTCAAGATGGCTGTGGTGCTGGTGTTCCTGGTGACTGTTAACTCACTGTGTGCGGGTCTTTTTGCAGGGTGGAGCATGCAAGAATGCATGCCAAACACAAGGGCCACGAGGCCATGCATGCAGAGATGGTGCTCATTCTGATCGTCACCCTCGTCGTCGCGCAGCTAGTGCTTGTCCAATGGAAACAGAGGCACTCAAAGTCATACAACGTAAGGAAACACACACACACGCGTGCAATTACTCCTTAGATTGAGGTATAAAGGGTAGCTACACTATTTTGCTATAAACTCAGGTTTACCATTTGATTAAGAGAATACCCACTGTCTCGTCTAACGCTGACCTTCTCTGCGCCATCACAGCTGGTGACGCTGTTCCAGATGTGGGTGGTGCCGCTCTACTTCACCACCAAGCTCCACTGGTGGAGATTTCTCACCACGTGGTTCATATTCTCAGTGGTCACGGCGTTCGTCTCGTTCCGTGCCACTCGCAAGCCTCTCAACTGTACCACGCCCAGGTACATGCCCGCCGACACCCCACTCACACTCCAGCAACGCCCATGTTGCATGTAGACATGGGTTCAGCCCTACCCATGCCCTTTCCTAAGTGATGTCCTATTGTGATGATGGTTTAACGATTGGCTGTTTCTCTGTTCACCAGGTTGGTCTATAAGTGGTTCCTCCTGCTCTATAAGATCAGCTATGGTACGGGAATAGTCGGCTACACGGTCGTCATGTTTACCCTGTTTGGTATCAACTTGATTTTCAGGTATGTAACGTCACCCAACCTCTGCTTGATTTAAGGTGCATTGCTAACTAAATATAGCGACAAACATACCCACTGTTAATAAACTACAGTATGCTCATGCATCACAAAACCATGCCCATGGATTACTAAACTGTGCACATATTATTACCTAACCGTACTCGGTTTACTAGATTGATCTCGTTCCAAGATTAGTAAATCGTTCCCAGATAACTTGATCACATTTCAAATTTGCTTACTGGTCACACTGGTTTCCATTATGATGATTCCATCAGAGGTAGAAAACCCAATTCGCTCTGAATCCAAATTGATATCCATATTGCTGTGTGCACAATTATTGCTGTGTGCATAATTGTCAATTATGCAATGTTTCATTTATCGTGTGTTAATCTCGAAAAACAACAACCTGTTTTCATTGGATAAAACATGGGTGCACGATACAGCAGTTTGGTAATCTTTAGGTATGGTTTGGTAATCCCTGGCTTTGGTTTGGTAATCCCTAGGTATGATTTAATAATGTATAGTTATCCGTGGGTATAGAGATCGGTCGGTATCGGTTAGTAATCCATCTGTACGGTTTGGTAATCCTTCTGTTGAATCCATGAAGAGTTACCCAGGGATTTATTTTCTTCTATGTGACCCCAGGAATGATCTATAACAGTCATTCTGTATTTATAAGCCTGTGGTGTAACCCCCGCATTGAAGGCCGATAAGCTTAGCAATCGGTATGTTTCTGTAGATAGTGCTTATGACACCCCCTAGTGGAGCATGGCAATTACAATAAACATGCAGCAATTCATGCCCATTCAAGACCAATCATAGCTCTTAAAACAAGATGCCATTTGACCTGTCCTTAGCTAACCTACTATTAAGATCAGGTATTCCCTTCGTCAGCCATTATCTCTACCGGTGTGTACTCTGCCCCGCAGGTATACGATATGTGACGGTGACACAGTATTGGCATAAGGTATCGGATTCAGATAAGGCACAATAATTAAACCATTTTTTTATCCAGGCGATTGAACTGAAAACATGAGGAGAACTTGACTACACAATGTCCAAAGTATCACTTACAGAACAATTGAGCAATTCCAAAGGTGGATTTCTGCCAAGTTTATGAATATAGTCGACGTCACTGCATTCCCATAATTGTGTTCACACACCCAGCATTTCTGTAGTCTACTCTGAGGAATTGCTTCCAACAGCAAAGCAGTGGTTGTATTTATCTCTTATTGAACATGTGTTTTGTTCAGAATAAAGCCAGAAGATGCAATGGACTTTGGCGTGTCACTGCTGTTCTACGGGCTGTACTACGGCGTTTTGGGGCGAGACTTTGCCGAAATGTGTGCAGACTTCATGGCTTCAACAGTTGGGGTGAGAGGACTATAACACTGTGTTACAACTACTTGTTGGAGACAATTTTCATTATTTTTTTTAGATATAGATAATTAGATTGTGCCACCCGGTGGACGTATGTACACATTACAGGAAGTGAGGCTGATCCGCTGAAGAATCTGGTGTGCCTTTTTATAAATAGACACACATGAGTAGAGGGATCAGGGAGTTTCCATTGAATACTTGATCAAACTGTTGCTATGTTTCGTTTCATATCCTTAATCACAAGTTTCAGATCGTTTTTCCTAAATTTCATACATTGTAACATTTGGATTTCTTTGATATTTTCATACTGCCTAACAACGTGTGTTGTGTTCTATAGTCGTCGTAAACACTAAGGTTACCGACCTTGGCGCCTGTCATTAGGAACCCAATCCATCGTAGTCATTATTGAATAACCCTTCCCGTCCCGCTACGCCATCACCAAATTGAGTTGGCAATGCTTTTCGGCATCTACACAGTACCTCAATTGTCTCACCAGTTCGGTGTAATTGTCAAGAAATGGTTCATAATAACCCACAGTTAACAATTAACCGGCCCCATGTTGTTTCCACCTTCTAGTATTACAGCGCATCGGGGATGCCAACCAAGCACCTCTCAGACAACATCTGCGCGGTGTGTGGTCAGCAGATCCTGGTAGACGTCAGCGAGGAGGGCATCATCGAGAACACGTACAGATTGTCCTGCAACCATGTGTATCCTTCAATCTAAACGGACCAATGCGCTCTGTGGAAAGGTAAAGCTTCATTGTAAATGAGGGAATTTCCTGCAAATTATTATTTAATTCCTCCGAATATCAGTCTTGTGTTATACGGGAGACACTAATCAGTGTGTTTTTGTATGATTAATTTGTAAATGTGAACATCCTAACGTATTAATAGTTATGTAATGGATACACTTAACAAAATAATTCATTCTTTATCTTATCATAGTTTGTTTACGTATGCATCAGTTCCGTTTTCCGAAGTTGACCTTTATTTGGCAGGAAGTCGACCTTAAATCACTCTTTAGATTCCATGAGTTCTGCATAAGAGGCTGGTGCATTGTGGGAAAGAAGCAGACTTGCCCGTACTGTAAAGAGAAGGTGGACCTGAAGAGGATGTTCAGCAACCCGTATCCTTTCAATGTTTGCTCGTATTTTCAATCACAGCCCTTCATCTACAACATCCATCTACAGATATCATGGTTATATATTGTCAATACTGCCTCATGACGAATGAGTGACTTGAGGCTGTCCTTCACCTGCGCTATTAACACACCTGCTGGTTTCAACACCTTGTGTGTCTGTTGATGATCACTGTGGTGAATGTGCTTGAATAATTTAAAATTAATGATCCGTATAATGTGCTCAGCTTTTGAGTCATTTGCAGGTCGTGATGTAGACTTGGAAGCAATGATCCACAAAAAAAAGGTATACCTTTAAAAAATATATATATATTCTTTCAAAGCAATATATCAGCCTGCAAGTTTTTTTCCCCAATAGCATAGATGTCAGGCAAAATGTAATGTGAAGCCAGTTCAGACTGGACACCACTTTTTCCCAAGTGTTGCTGAGGCGTGCCTAGATACGGCTCGTCTCTGGTGTCTCTGTTGGCTGCACGTGACTAGTGGGTCTGGTTTTGGTCTGTAAATGTCAAGGCAGCTCGTGATCAGGCAGAGGTGAGTTCCTCTTTCTTTTTGTGGCTCCAACTAATTTTGACGCCTCAGGTTCCCATGGCAGCCAACGTGTCCAAATGCGCGTTGTACGCAAATAAACAAGACATCGATGACGTCTCGACCTATTGTCCGTCGTGTTTCCCGTTTCTAATTATAGTTCAGGGGGCATGGCATGGCAGGGCAGAGCAGTGGCTAGGCTGTTTGGCCTTGAACCTGAGAGGCACAGGGTTCAATCCTTATTGTCCACTGTAAGCCTTGCGTAAGCTGCCCCCACAGCTGGATCTACGTTTTGTCAAACGCACGTAAGCGCATACAAACTGCCCTGGCTGCATAATCTTTTCCAATAGTGCTCTCAATCAAATTCACACATTTTTGTGTTGTCTTGCCGCTGCTCACGGAGACGAATAGGCCTGCAGTTAGAATTCTTGGTTGTTAAATTGCCGTTTTTTTTTATTTTCTTTCTATCGCTGAGTACCACTGGTTGCAATGGACTGCCTCATTTGGGAAAGAGTGATATTTGTGTTCAGTTGTTCATCTCGTTCTATGCAGATTAATCAAACTGGGAATTGAGCTCTGAATTTCTATTCAGAGGTGAATGCTAAGGCTGCGTTCCAATCAGTAGAGTACCTCCTCTTACACGTATCGCCACTTATTGAAATGTTTCTATTTCCTTTTGAATTGAGAATTATCAGACTGCCTAAAACGCAATCATCATCTCCGCTCAGAATTCATGTCTGTAAGCATGCATAGGGGCAAGTAACATAATCAAAAAATCTAAAATGTAAATGTTTGTGGGCACTATCCTTCAATAGACGATAACCTCGCCAATTGCCCAATTCTTAAACGCACCTCCACTGATGCAGCAGGTGAGAAAACAACATAGACGTCTCAACATAGACGCGTCAAGAATTGACGTGGGTTCTTAACAAACCGATCAAATCCTTTACCCCCTACCTGCTTTTTTGTGACCTGTATGTATCCGAATGTTTTTTTATTCCTTAACCCATTTCTAAGCTGGGAGAGACCGCACGTAATGTATGGACAGCTTCTGGACTGGCTTCGGTACCTTGTCGCCTGGCAACCGGTTATTATAGGACTTGTCCAAGGAATCAACTATATCCTTGGCCTTGAATGATTTTTATTTTTATGATTTTTGGGTGGCAAGATGGACACACAAGATGGAAAAAGAGGAAAATGCGCTGGCTTGCTGGACCTAGCAGCCGAACTAGAACTCAAAAACAAGATTTTCAATGTGTCTAGATATGTACCTTTTTGTATGTATCTATAGGCACAACATATCCGTATTTACAGTTTATTTGAATTTTACTAGTAACATGAATTTGGATGTCTGTCTCAGATTATTAGAAATATTTTCTGAACACATCGCACATCAAATAAACTTGAATGGTTATTGGTTGGTTGATATGCAGGATCGCTTGTTTTAAATGGAGAGGTGCTTTTCCCACACCGAAAGTATGTCTTAAGTACTGTTAATGCATTGGGTTTCAACAATAAATACTAAATGATCTTACTGATAACCCCCCCCTGCCCCCTTACACTTTTTTTCTGAACTATGCCTAACTATATTAATCACTAAGTGAAATTCAACTTCCAAACATTTTCTGATGATATTGTGAATATCGTGTATCTCGTACTTGGATACAATATTTAATTTAATTTATAGTGAGGTTGCGTCCTCTCCCCTTTTGTGCTCAAATATCATTTGTGTAGTAGCAGTTAGGCTTTGTTCTCTCTGCTGTCTCCTTTTTGACTTTTCTTGTTTTCTTCACAATCGAATTAGAATTTCCATATGATTTTATAAGGATGAGGAAGACATAACACTAATGAAAATGGTACGGTGGTTCTCCTCTCCTTTAATCTTGTCGTTCAGCCTTTTACTTTTAGTGTCACAATTGCCATATCCCCTATGTAGTTCTTACTGGTTAATAATTGGATTCGTGGAAGACCTTTTTAAAAATTGTACTTCGACATAGCTGTCGGATATTATGCAGAGTGCCAGTCTTATTTGTTTTAATATTTTGCACTGTGTGCTGCACACTTTTCCAATATTTGAGGGGTTGACTTGGAAGTGGTCCTAACGCTTCTTCATGTGGTCTGAGATGATCACTGTTATTCCTCTGAAGGGGACACGGTTCCCTTTGTAACTGCAGCACAGAATACCGTATTCAAGAAGAACTGGACGGATGGTGGATTGGCATATACATTTATTTATCTATTCAGTCGTCACCCTTTGTTTTCATGAATATTTGTTAATAAATGTCACCCGGTGTACAAATATATTGAACCGAGTCTTTTGTGTAAGGACAACGCTACAAAGCATATGAGACGGGTTATGGGGGATTTGCTATGCCCTGTTACAGCTGTCCCCGAACAAAGAAAAAACTAGATCCCCAACATAAACAAATTTAAATTGTATAAAAATACCTTAGTTTATTAAATGATCACTGTTCATTTGCACGGATGTAAATTAACTCGACACTTGCCACAACTGGGATTTGGAAGGGTTCAATCAGTGTGGATTGAATCTCATCCAGTTAGATTTAATGTTTAAACTTTTTTTGAGTAAATGTGATCTATCCATTAAATATTTTTCTTGCATTACAATTTGATGGCTACCCCCTTTGTCATGTATGTATGGTACTATTACATACATTTTGCAACCTGTACATATTTCATAAAATCACCAATGTTTTAGTAGTTGACACATTGAACTATATAATACAGCCATTGGCTATTGACTGTTTTTTTATTTATTGGAAAATTTGTTTTCCAGTAAATAAACACAAAACGTTAACAACCATGCCATTACGGTCATCCCAAACATAACGCAGTTAGAATTCCCCTACGTGTAGATCCGTGGGTGTAGGGGAAGTGACTTGTGTATATAAAGCACAACTGATTGTAAGAGGAACACCAAGCCAACATGAAGCAGCCACATGTTATAGGTAATCTCTTGTTTTTAACCTTTTCGTTTTTGGTGGCCCATTAGTCTTTAATTAACATTTTGTCTCTTATCCTCAGCTCTGCTGCTTTGCCTCCTGTCTTCGGATGACTCCCTTGGTGAGTTGTACAGATGACTAATCTCAGATTCTATGTAATATGTCATATTAACGTTAATAACATTTCAACAGCAAAATCTCCTGAGATAATTGGTCCAGTCCGCACCCGAACAAGAGCTCGTCTAGGTAATCTAGACAGGCTATGCTATGCTCCCTTCAATGAAACAGTGCTACGTTTATGTGTCATAATATTCGATGACATAGAGCATTTTAAATATAGTCTCTGAAGAAAGTTTAATGTATTTTTTTGTGTTTTGTTTTTTGCGTTTACTCGACAGGGAGGACGTTGGTTCTCACCTGCATGGCGAACCCCCATGGTGATAGCGACCTGACCGTGATCTACTGGCTGGTCAACGGCTCCTTCCCCGAGGCTCTGAGCACCTCCAGGATATCAGAGATGGACGAGTGAGTGGGGTGGAGGGTTTTATAACTTTTATGCATAGCCTAGGCCTACTTATTTATTTATTTTTAGGAGAGACTTTAAACAGATACAATATTGTTTATTGTTTGTTTACTGTTAAGATCGTGCGTAATGAATACCAAGACAAATTCCTAATGTGTAAATGTATTTGGCAATAAACCTTTTCTGATTCTGATTAGTTGAAACACTTCAAATATTAACTGTAGCCTGTCATATGTGCAGTTAAATTGTGTTTCAGTTAGCGTTTCAAAGAACACGTAGGTTTTGGCTTTATTGACTGCACTGCAATACATACTTTGTCATTGTTTATTGACTGTAGAGCAATACATCATATTATGGGTAGTAGCTCTAATAATGAAGATGGACTTGTTGCAGATCCACCTCTTCAAATGGTACAGTCCAGCGGAATCTGAAGCTGAAAAATGTGACGACTGAGGACTTGTGCTCTACTTATGTTTGTGTGGTGATGAATCCTGAAGGGATCGCCAAAAAGCATGTCACTTTACGAACACACAGAAAAAAAATGAGGATTAAGAAACACTTCAGTAAGCAATCTGGATAAAAACTTTACATGTATAACTTTACTGTATAACCTTGTGAACATTATGTTTATTTGTTACTGTGTTAAGCTAATTTGTAGTGGTTCAGTTGAAAACAGGTTAGACTTGTTTCGTATAATATCTTTAGGAATGCGTTTGATTAAACAACTTGATCTGTTTTATTTTCCTAAAAGGGTATCCCAAAACGAAATATTAAGTTGGGCTCTTCTTTCTGTTCATCAAACCAAAATATGTATAAAATGTGACATCATATGAAATGTGGTGCATAAAGCCATATTATAATAAAGAAGTTAATAACAAAACAGTAGTGAAAATGATTTATTGCATAGTGATATAACATCTGCAATCAAGTTATATTATATTTGGGTGGGTTTTTATGTAGGCCTATGCATTTCCATGGGGAATTAGGGAGTATTATGACTTATAAATGATCAACCAAATAAAAACAATGCTGTAGCTCTAAATTTTTGGCTGAATCCGAATACTCATACTTGACTGCTATATAGTATGCATTTTGTAGTACGCCACAAATATAGCGCGTCCGAATGCTCAGTACGCATTGTGTAGTACGGAAAACGTTTCCGAATCCGTACTACCGCCACAGTAAACAACGGAGTTCACTACGCTATCCCACAATGCAGATGCAGCAAACCGGAGTCTGGTAACGAACGAAGAAGAGATGGCTGACCCGACACCACCAGAAAGACGTCGTAGAAAGCGGCGAAAAAAGAGACATTAAAAAAAGTAAAATAAATAATTAAGTAAAAAGAGACTTTTAATTTAATAGCAACGATGACAAGACGGAAAACAGGTAACTTATCAAGGTAATTTTGCCTGCGTCTGAGGGGAGATACGTAATCTCCAAACATCCGGTGGAGTTTCGGCGGTGTTCGGAGGCGTTCTACGCATAGCTGTAGACCGTACTACACAGTCAAGTGTGGTACGGTCAAGTAGTAGACACTGAACAGAAATAGTATGGACTAAGTATTCGGATTCAGCCTTAGTTTTCCGCGGTCAGTTCATCCAGACAGGACTGCAAGAGCGCTCTAGTTTCAGGATGATTCTGAAGCTTTTCACTCATCTTCTTCTTAATAAGAGCAACAGTGTCCTTAACGACAGATGGCCAATTCTCTGTAGAACCGATGAAATGTTTGAGAAGCTCAACATTGCTCTTTGACGCCATGCCAAAGAGAAAACGCAGGAAAAGGTTAAATCTCCCATCCTCACAGAGTATGGTCCTTTCTAAAGCACTTGAGTAAACCGGTTTACTGTTCTTTAAGTCCTGGGTTTGCTTTCTTTTTGATGATTCCTTGAAGACACTCATTCCCTGGTTCCTGAACTCTAGAAAAACATACAGGGCGGCCATGTACTCCTGAACGGTGGAGTGAATAAAGCAGTGGACCGTCTCACTATACATGACAAACTGTTTGACCGTAAACTCTGTGCACAAGCCGCTATTGACCACCGCCTCGTCCATGGCCCCCCCAATGCCCGCTTTCTGGTGGGCCTCGGAGATCTTCACCTGTCCCTGTTCCAGCGCGAGCCATGCCGTCTTGCCCAGGCCTACCAGGAAATTTCTCTCCTCGCTGGGGCTGCGAGCTGGCGCTCTGAAACGTCGCTTGGACAGGAGCGCGAGAAGAAGCTGGGTGTAGATGGGTGTGATGCTTTTGGGTAGATCCCCCCTCTGCCCGGTAAACCTACGCTCCCACAATTGGCTCAACACCGAGCAGAACAGGGGCAGGTGGCACATGATGTGGAGGGTCTTGCACGAGTTGACATAGTCAATCACCCGACCTGCGTGTACAGGGTCCGTAAACCTCCTCTTGAAGTATTCCACCTTCTGGTCATCCGTAAAGCCCCATACCTCCGCTACTTGATGCACGCCCTCCGACGGCATGCACTTTGATCTTAGAGGCCGGGACGTGACCCAGAGCAGGCCGCTGAAGAACAGGTTCCCTCGGAGGAAGTTGACCAACAACACATTGAAGGATGTGGCTTCCTTGAAGTCGCACCAGATCTCTGTGTATTGGAAGTCGAGCTCCTGGGTGTACTCATCGAGACCGTCCAAGACAAACAGCACATGTCCACCGACCGCGCATATGTCCTTCAACTTTTTGGTTTCTGGGTAGAGCTGGTTTAGTAGGTGCCGCATGCTGATCTCCGATCCCTGGAAGGCATTGAGCTCTCTGAAGGGCAGCGGGAAGAGAAAAGAGATGTGCTGGTGGGACCGCTCCTCAGCCCAGTCCAGGATGAACTTCTGTACGGCCATGGACTTTCCTGTTCCTGCCATGCCGGTCATCAGGAGAGCCTTCAAACATTTCTCCTCGATCCAATTGCTGCCGAAGATATCTTGAGATGAGATGGTGGGTTCTGGTTTGTGATAAGAGTTTAATTTTTCTATGTTCCTGTATTCGTGCTGAATATTGGGTCCATTGTCCAACCCTTTGGTCATGTGGAGGTCGGTGAATATGTCGTGGAAGAGCTTCTTCTCTCCCTGTATCGCTGAGTCGTCCTGAACGTCCCTGTATTTACACTTCAGATTCTGTCTCAGCTCAAAACGTACTTCATCTACAAAGAAATCAGAAAATTAGATTTTAATTTGAACGTCCAATATGAAGGCACATTTAGAATTATTGATAAGGGATTTAAGAATGATTTTGATTTCAAGACATCAGAGGAATAAAATGGGATGTACATACTTTGAACGCATAACTCCTGGAGGTTATGAACAAGCTGCTCCTGCCCCATCTCCTCCAGAAGGTTTTTGACTATCTGCAGAGAGCCCTGGATGTTGAAAGACCCAAGCATGCGGTCCACTAGGTCCAGCAAGTCCATGCTTTGGGGAGAAGCAATGAGCGATTGTGGGTAACTCCTCCACAGAGTTTCTTTGAAGTGCCTCAGATGCCCCTCTGGCATCTTCTCAAGTGTTTCACGGATAGCCTGTTGACAAAAATAGCATACACAAACCAAATTATTATTTAAAAATAATAAAAATGAATGATTATTCGACAGATGCAGAAATGAAGAGTCACCTGGAAGGTAAACGCAAAAGTCATCGAGGGGTGTGGCGGTTCAGTGAAGTCGCTGAGAAGAGGAGGTTTTTTAGGATGCCCACACACGGGATGTGCTTTGCTTCCGATCCTAGTGCACGATTACACAACGGCGGGGAAAGGGTTAAATGCATGATTTCAAGGTGGCGCATAGCAAAAACATATTACATGTTGTGGTATGTCCCAAGGTCATCTTTACTTGCGTGTGGTCTTCTCACAATCACTGTTGAAGGAGTAGTCGCTAGAGAAAGAACCGTTGCTCTCCAGGAGAACTCTGAAGACACACACATTCAATGCAATCATTATCATGTAAATGAACAGTACCCCTTCAACTTAAAAACACATCCAGTTGTGTTTAGATGTATGTTTATGCAATTCATATATTTGTGCTTCATCCATAACAAAACTTCAATGTCTCGTTCTTTTGTTTCACCTTGATTCATCTTGGTCCTCCATTGACTGTTCTCGGTTCCTTTCCTCGTCGCTCCCCATAGAAGTATAGCTCAGAACTGCCGCCTGGCACCTTTAGAAATCATTAAAAAAATATGCGTGTTCATTATTTGAAGGAATAGCTTCGATGCGCAACCACATCTTTGTGCTTAAGTATTCACTAAATGCTATTTCTTATTAGAAATAAACAAATTGTGTTGGATAATTAAACGCAGCATAAAATATTTGAGATAAGAATCTTACTAGTAGGCCTACCAAACGACCAGTACACATCCTGATCATGGGAGTCCCATGATCAGCATGTGAGCTGGTCCTTGAAGGACCCAAAACAAAATATAACTTAGTCAGAAGTGTTCCAACCATTTTTAAATAAAAAAGGTATCCAACCCAAACTTCTAATCAGAGTAATAAAGTAGTAACATCTCGTCTCACCACCATTGGGCACCATCTCCGGGTGAAGACTCCTGCCCCAGATCCAGAGAAGCTCTCCTCTCAGGGATGTAGTATAGGTCATCATCATTTCCCCCCTCATTGGAATCCCCTCCACGCCCCGACACGCCTTCCCCAAAGGGAAGACTGTCCGAGTCCGTATCACCCAGTTCCATAATTTTATTTTTCAGTGACACGCAGTAATGTTCCTGTTCAACGGCAGAATGACAAGGGAAGGTTGTCTGCAGTGAAATACAAACAACACAGCCCTGGTTATTATCTTAAGCCAATGATCCAATGTTTACCCATTACGCACGCGTAACCAATGAAAAGTACTCTAAATGTGTGATATTTTAGACGCAGAAACAAATCGAAACTCGGTTTCGGCTAATCAGTTGCACCCTTAACTTCCTAGTTCACTTGTCTTTCTTGGGTCAGATAGTAGAGCAGCCTTAACTGCACACCGCCACCCACAGCAGGGAGGCTGCAGTTCATGATCAACGCCTATCTTGTTATTTCTGGGCCGTGGGAATAGATATATCGATGTGAAATAGAAAGCGCGCCAAGGGTTGGTGTGTTTGTGATGCCTCGTACATCTGGCAAGAGAATAAACAACAACCTGTTTACCACCTCAAGTGTATTATTCTATCCTATCCCCAGTCAGATTTGTGCGTGTGCGTGTGTGTGTGTGTGTGTGTGTGTGTGTGTGTGTGTGTGTGTGTGTGTGTGTGTGTGTGTGTGTGTGTGTGTGTGTGTGTGTGTGTGTGTGTGTGTGTGTGTGTGTGTGTATAGTGTATATGTGTAAGGTCGGCCTCACTTGTATCATTTGCAATAACTTGAATGGAACTCTAGACATTTGGGGATAGCATAGGAGTCAGGTAGCTATTTAAAGCTATAATAAACCGCGTATTTCGTTTATTTCGATAAAGCATTACGAAAAAGTTTGCATGCACAATAAAGCATACACATACATTTGTGTGTGTGTGTGTGTGTGTGTGTGTGTGTGTGTGTGTGTGTGTGTGTGTGTGTGTGTGTGTGTGTGTGTGTGTGTGTGTGTGTGTGTGTGTGTGTGTGTGGGGGGGGGGGGGTATCTAGTTTGTATCTGTATCTCACCTGTTCAAACTCGCACACAACGTCTAACTGATCACTGTTTTGATTGTTTGTTTGTTTTGTTTTGTCTTGTTTTTGTTTTATTTATTTTTATTTATTATATTTACTTATTTATTTATTTATTTATTTATTTATTTTTATTTATTTATTTTCCACAATGTGTTGTTCTTTAAACGATTTATGATGACTATATGCTCTGTGAGGTGACCATGGGTGTCTTGAAAGGCGCCTCTAAATTAAATGTATTATTATTATTATTATCTATATTAAGTTAATCTTTGGTGTGTGTCTATTTGGTGTGTTTGTCTTTATGGTGTGTCTCTATATGGTGTGTAACTATGGTGTGTGCGTATCTATATATGGTGTATACTATGGTGTGTGCGTGTATATATATATATGGTTTGTATCTGTCGTTTGTGTGTGCATATGGTTTGTATCTATATGTTGTGTGTATCAATATTGTGTGTGAATCTATATGTGTGTATCTGTGGTGTGTGCGTGCATATGGTGTGAATCTATATGGTGCATTGTGTCTGTATGGTGTGTGTCTGTATGGTGTGTGTGTGTGTGTGTGTGTGTCACTCTCACACACACACACACACACACACACACACACACACACACACACACACACACACACACACACACACACACACACACACACACACACACTCACTCGCGCACACAGTAAGGTGAATTGAATGAAGACTTTTTCGTTTTGAAGTTTGAATCTAAATCAGTCAAATCAGTCTCATCCCTTTAATTAAATAGAGGGAGGTCATTTAAGATCAAACACAGAGCTGAATTAGCCTCTCACTGTTACCAAGAAGACCACAGGGTGCCGAACCTGCATTGAGTTTTACTAATTAGCTATCCTGCCGCAGCTCGCCTGCCAGGTGGTTTTCTTAATTAGTTAATTGGTTGCATCTGGTGCGTTTCACTTAAAAGGGAATCGGACAGTACATTGGTTTGTGTACTGTTGAGGTCTGTTGTGACTTATTTAACATCTCTTCCAGTTTCACAGGTTAAAGACTTTTTGAAGTAAAGAGGAGCATCTCATCTGAACCTGATGTGAGTAGAATTGTGTGGCAAAGCACAACTGACGTGACTTGTATGTTGAATATAAATCACTGATAATGTGTGAAGGAAATCTGGGATTGTGGTGGTTTAACTCTCATTTGAAATTTGGACCATGAGTAAACTGTTCCTTCCTTCAAAGGTCTATCATGGATATTCAACTGCAGTTCTGTGAGTATCCCAACTTAACCATGAAGCATAACTGCAAACTGTAAGTCATTAATTTCTCATTACTCTTGGGCACATTGATGTATTTTGGCTTCCTGGTGAGTTAACCTGTTACCTGAAGGTTGATCTGAGTAGTGATAATGTTTTATTGGTTCATGGGTTACTTAGGTGTTTGGTTTATGTTGGATTTAATGATTTGTTAAAATGGTTACAGGCTCCAAGTTATTGTTGTAAGCTGGAGTAATGGGTTGGGTTCTGATATCTTCAGTTTCTTTCATTCTACTCTCCTGAGCTCTGCATCTTCATCACATGAGTGTTGCTTTACTGATGAGGGTGTGGTCTGAGTAAGCAGAGGTGCATACTGGGATACAGAGCTGTCTGAAGTCTACAGGTCTGTAGACACGCCCCCTCAGGGGAAACCGAGTCTTTGAGAAACTGTTGTGACGTCAGTTACATGGACTGGAATGTTCTTAAAGATGGAGACAGGGATTCAGAAGGCGAAACACCAGGGGGAGATGAGGGGGCTCCTCATCTCAACGACTAAAACACAACTTCAGTCTGACACAGAGAACCATGGAACACATTCAACAGTCCCCTCCAGGCATCGTGACTCCTCAGGAACAGTTTCATTTCCAAGAAGGTCTTATTTGGGGCCATCCCCATATAGATCCTGCTCCTCAAGAGCCACCCCCCTCCATTGGGTGGTCTTCTGAACAGATGACCTCCTTCCTGTCCTCAGGCTGACTAAAGCTGCACCGTTCATCTGTTAAGGCCCCTCATTCAGGAAACCACTGGACTACAAAGACATGACTTCAGAGATGTTGAATCAACCTGGGACACATTTTGGAGACGCCAAGCATAATCCATCACCAATGTGGGACACCACTGATGAATGTTGTACATAATTTACGTCTCTGGAGACATTGGTTGTTCTGTTATGGGTGCCCTGGCAGGAGAGCTGGGAGGGGGGGGGGTGATTGAATGTTATTTGGCATGAGGTTTTTACCCTGCATGATTGTTTGGCCTTTTATGGCTCAGTGGTGTGTGTGTTTGGGTTTGACATGAGATGGAAGATTTTTGAGCATCGCTAGGGTTCTACTGTGTGTGTGTGTCTCCCACTCACACCTGGCATGGGGTTTTCCGTGCCTGTCCTGGGTTCTATGTGTGTGTGTCCGGCTTGCTTTGACAGTGATAATTTCATACGGGGGTCTGTGTGATTGGCTTAGGATATTGGAATGGTCAACTAAATCATACCTGATGGACGGCCACACGTTTACTGAAGGGCCTCCATTAGGCATGAAGAGCCCTGAGCGACGCTCCGGAGCGATATCCAACACACTGGGCAGGAAGGAGAGTATCCAACTCAAGTGTAAAAGGATGCAAGCGGCGTGTTCAGATCAGTGACTTCAAACTAGGACTACACCAATCAGGATCAATGGAGGATGGACACCAAAAGGAATTCCACAAGGAGAGTCTGACGTTGGAAAGGGACCTAAATGGATATTCAAGATGACCTTCAGACCTGTAATGAGACGGCTCTTCCTACCTGGCTGGATTGATGGAGAGCCCTGTGGATCTTGTCTTGCTCTCAGTTGCACGTCTTCTCAGGCTGAACTGTATTTGTTTCAGACAGGACTAGCTGAACGATTGGTTCCCTTAAATCAGAACCAATCCGGGAACACCAGCTAGTGCGCTCTTCGAGCTGAAGTTGTGCTCTTCAGCTGAGGTGGTAAGGAAACCCTCATTGGGGCTCCAAGGTGTAAAGAGGAGACTGTTTCAAAGTGTTCCATGGTACTCTTATGAAGACCGTTGTTGTGTTCCACTGGCTGAGAGGAAAAACCCACACATCTTCCTCTTGGCCTTTCTCCTCTGAGAATCCTGGCGCCATCTTGAAGGATATTCCAGCTCATGTAACTGATGTCACGACAGATTCTCAAACACTTGGTTTCTCCTTAGGGGCGTGTCTATGGAACTGAAGACTTCAGACAGCACTGTATCCCAGCATGCATCTCTGCTCACTCAGACCACACCCCCATGAGTAGGATGCAACACTCTAGTGATGGAGATGTAGAGTTTTATAAGTAACGAGGGAGCAGACTAAGGTGATTAGAACACAGAATTAGACAACGTCTGCAGACGTTGTCTAATTTAAGTGTTTAAATTTGTCTTCCATTTTACAAGTGAACCTCAGATGCAGGAGGTGGGGTTTGTTGCGTCCCCAGGTGATTTACTGCTGAGACCAACTGTGTTTGTAACCAGACCAGGAATCCATGGCTGAAGGAGCTGATGGAGGAGCCGTGCTGAAGGAGCTGATGGAGGAGCCGTGCTGAAGGAGCTGATGGAGGAGCCGTGCTGAAGGAGCTGATGGAGGAACTTTGCTGAAGGAGCTGATGGAGGAGCCTTGCTGAAGGAGCTGATGAGGAGCCGTGCTGAAGGAGCTGATGGAGGAGTCGTGCTGAAGGAGCTGATGGAGGAGTCGTGCTGAAGGCCCTGCCTTGTGAAGGACGTCTATCGTGGGGTATATGGAGCTTGACTCTGAAGTGATCAACACACTCACTGCCACTTCTCCTAGAATACTGCTACCACAAACTACCGGCGTTTGTACCATATATACCAGACAACTACATCTGTTTTAACACATGTTGAAGCAAGACTTCCGCTGTTTGTTCCAGAAGCAGGTCTTAGGAGAGCTGCTGGAGGAGGTGAGACGCTGGAGGACGACTAGGAATCGACCAACAAGGATTCCTCGTAAGTTTGTGTTTACTTACATGGTTGACATGGTTGACTTACATGGTTGGCAAAATACAGCTGTTACTTTGACATGCGTTAACCAACTACCGCTGTGTTTTCTTACTAGAACGTGTTTCTGGAGCGGAGGCGAGTTGGTAGGGGAGCCGTGAATCTGGAGGATGACCATCACTCTACCAACAAGGATTGTAAGTTTGTATTAACCAAACAAACTGGAAATAAAGGGCTTAAAAATAAGACAAACTACTTGTTTGTTACCAGACTTTAGGGCCAGACTCGCGCTGTTTGTTCCAGACCAGGACTCTGGCTGAGGAGAGCTGATGGAGGAGCCAAGACTCTGGAGGACGACAACACTCAACCAACCAGGATCCTCGTAAGTTTGCCTAAAATAAACAGAGTGGACTTGTTGTAACGCAGGATTAGTTGGTCCAGTACAAGTTGCGGCATACTATTGTGGTTGTTTACCAGACAAACTACAGCTGCTACTTTGTTACGCGCCATTAGAGCCCAACTACTCCTGTGTTTGTGACCTTACATTAGAGACAAACTACTACTGTGTTTGTTACCTGATATTAGAGCCCAACTACTCCTGTGTTTGTTACCTTACATTAGAGACAAACTACTACTGTGTTTGTTACCTGATATTAGAGACAAACTACTACTGTGTTTGTTACCTTACATTAGAGACAAACTACTACTGTGTTTGTTACCTGATATTAGAGCCCAAATGCTACTGTGTTTGTTACCTTTCATTAGAGACAAACTACTACTGTGTTTGTTACCTTACATTAGAGACAAATTACGTTTGTAACCAGACCAGGAATCTGGAGGACTGATGGAGAAGCCGTACATCTGGAATGCAAATCCTGAGGACCACCAGGACTCTACCATCAAGGATTCCTCTTAAGTTTGCATTATCTGGACATAGTGGACTAGGTAGGGGGTTGGGGGTTCAACTCTCAAACCAATGGTGCCGGGTTCAAGTCCTCAGAATATACAGTGATGCGTCCTTGAGCAAGGCGCCCTAAAGCCTGCCTGCTCCTTAATGACTTATCTTTGGTTCAGATATTGTTGCATCTTTTGAATATTGAACCTAATCAATGTCCTTGTTTGGTCCGGGCAGACACACCAGAGCTGAACCTCACCTGATCCTGTTTGGTCGGGGGTAGACACACCTGAGCTAAACCCGCCCTGATCCTGACATCCTGCTGGTCCCGTCTCCTCAGTTCATCTGAGCCTCGTCCTCCTGAAGACCTGCTGAGCTCAGCAGTCTGAGGCTTATGGATCAATGACCTCCAGTGGGAGTGATCTTCTTGACCCCACATGTAACCGTGTGCTTCCACACGTCTTTCCCTCACGTCTGTCACTAACCTCACTACTTCACTACTACTCTCTACTGCTTCCTCTTTTCTTCCTTCTCTGTGGTTCAAACCTTTACACTGAAGGCGCGTCTTCCTGCCCTCAAAGGGTTTAGCGTTAGGGTTGAGAGTCAGGGTTTAGAGTCAGGGACAGCTGGTCAGGGAGGACTGCTTTTACACAAACCTCTTCACTTGCTTTCGGAATGGTGGTGACATTTTGAAAAGATTCATTTGGGAAAATGTTTTCCTCTGCTTTCCTTTACAAATTTGTATTAAACTTCTGTCAAGTGTTTTTGTTTATATATAAAAATCCCACATTAACCGTTTGGTGCGGTTCATTTAATTCCTTTAACTTGGTTAATGTCAAGCTAAACTCCTGCAATACATTTAATATACATGATTGTTATTCAGCAATGTTCACATAATCCTTTTTGTAAAAATATGAAACCTCCATATTACTACTAAATTCAAGCCTAACAATGTACATACTGCCCCGCAGGCCATTCTCTGCTACTACAACACGTTCAATCCACCAACCCATCTCACATCAATGTACTATAGCTACGTTGGTTCAAACGGAAAATGTAGTTTGGTGTGAGACTGTTGTCCAGCAGAGGGAGCTGTCATACACCTTAATTATACAGGAATGTCTGTGTATTTACATTTTAAAATGTTCATGGGCTGGTCTAGTTTGTCTGCAAATAACTCTGCCTCCAGCAACAGGATTTGTCGAAACATGAAGTGAAAGCAATAAAAGCCCAGTTCACCAGATCTGAGGACAGCTGCGCTCAGATTTTGGATCATGAATGTATTGAGTGAACGACGTCTGAGCTAAATATTAACCACCTGGAACTTGGTTTCCTGGAGCTTGGAGGACGGCAGGACGCGTGTTTACCTGGTCGATTAGGCCCTGAACGCAGACCCTGAACCCAGACATCCTAATCACAGACCCTGTGTTTAATTAGCCCCGAATATAATTTTTGGGTTAAAAAAATAAAAGTACAAATATGTATAATTATTTATAAGTACTAGCCTAGTCTAGATAGTCCTTCTGGCAAGAGAATAAACAGTATAAAAACATAACCTTCTTACCACCTCAAGTGAATTAACATATCCTATCCCCAGTCAGATGTGTGTGTGTAAAGTCTGTATCACTTGTATTAATTTTACTCTGAAATAACTTGAATGGAACTTTAGACATTTGGGGATAAGCAGCACAGCAGTCAGGTTTCTATTTTAAGCTGTAATAAACTGCGCATTTTGTTTTTGGAGGTGAAGCATTATGAAAAAAAATTCATGCAAAATAAAGCATAGAAATCATTTTGGCATTTTCATTTTCCATCTGGGTTAAGCCCCGGAAGTTTATGAAACCTAGAAAAACCCCTGGCTTACGGAGTGGACCCATCAAAAACTAATTTCACAAACGCATGTTTCTGCAATCACAATTAGGTGGTTTCAGTCATTAGCCAGTGACGTCAGTGGGGGTGGCAATTGGTATCACGGGACAGCACTTGGACGTTGGATGTCCATGTCCTACAAGCCGCAGCTAGACATATAGCCCGGGGGGGGGCGAATCTTTTTTTTGTAGGAATGTAGGGGTGTGTTCCAGATGCCCCCGAATGTGTTTTCATAGGCCGAATACAGGAAATCATGAATAATAATAAGGGGATAGACAGAGATTATCCAATCACGTTGGTTTAAATTCCTGATCCAATCCAAAAAGGCAAAAATCTGTCACGTGACCGCAGGGAAGGTAACCTAAATTGTAATATAACTAACTGATTGACTAACGTTAGTCAAACTAATTTCTCTGATAGGGTTAAGGTTATGGTAAGGGTTAGGGTTAGGGTTAGGATTTAGGAGCGCCTTCCTGCCCAAGTAGGCCTACCACCTTTTTCGCCTCTGATTAGTTAGAAGGGCTCTCCCCCGATTGGTTAGGGTTAGTCTACGCCAACAGAAGTAAACAAACTCAATCCAACAGTGAGAAGTGCGTTCCGTGAGATTTAGGCCCCGTTTACACGAAGGGAAATCGCAGATATTTCCACGCAGTTTGGCCTCTCATTTACACGAAAACCCTGTTTTTATCACAGAAAACGATTATTTCGAAAAACTCTGGCCAAAGTGGAGATTTCTGATAACGCCGGTTATGGGTTTTAGGTTCTCAAGCGTCACATTATGCGCCAGAAAATGCTTGACGTCATGTGAGCGCCCGCTGTCTGTCGCCACGAACGAACCTCGTGAAAAAAAAATTGTTGGACCGGTTGCCATGGTTATCTCCGTGTGGTTAATTTGCAGTTGCGGTGTTAATTGCCGATGGTGTCATCTTACTGTTACATTAAACTGTAATCAGAAAACGCGGTTATATGCAGTATAAACCCTATAGTATCTGTGGTATAAAGGCTGGGACGAATTTGAAATTATAAATATGTACACTTCCACTTCATGTTGAATGTATAGACCGTCGCGATTCCCATTTAAACATATGGTGATTCAAAACGAGAGCCGGTGAATTGTGAAAAATGAATTAAACTGTTGTTTTGAAAGGAACAGGAAGTTGCTCGTTTTCGTTGCTGTTGATTCAGAGGATTCTGATTGGCTTGCATGGCTTTATCCTTCTCCCTACACTGCCGCACAGTTTGGCATAGTTATGGCGCAGTTAACAGCGTAGGCCTACTTATGCGGGTGGACGTAAATGACAACTTTTTTGAAAACAATGTTGTGTGCACAGTGTTATTTTTTAAAACGGAGGGGGGTGGAATATTCGTTACTCTAAATACCATGCTATGCATAAACGTGGCCTTATTTTCACATTTTCATAGCCTACGGTTAAGATTTAGGGGTTAGGTTAGGGTTAGGGTTAGGGTTAGACGATGTTTCAGCACCAAATCAAATAACCAATTGGAGGAGAGCCCTTCTAACTAATCAGTGGCGAAAAAGGCGGTACTTAACCCTACCATCCTAGGAAAAAAAGATTTGCAACCGGGGGTAGGTTTTATAGCAATGGTTTATGGGATGAGTAGTTTCTTGACTCGTTCAAAAAAAGAATGTACACAGCTTTGTAACTCTGCTTTTTTATTCCATTTGATTCCATTAGCCTCAAACCAAACGTTTTATGGATACGACCACCTTGAAGAATAATTGCCTTGGTTCAAGGCTTATAACTCTTTATTTAACGATTTTACGAAAAGTCAACAGTGAAAATGAAAGGTAAATGTGCTTCCGGAACCAGAACTTTTTGAAAAGGGGGCGGTCACTGGCGGTAGCTTTATCGGACACTTTAATATCAAATAACCACACTAGCTGCGTTACCATCCCCCTAATTTTATGCGAATTTTGAAGTATAGAATCAGTACGGAAACACCAAAATTCGCATAAAAATCCTCTAATTCGCAAAAAAGTTTTTCTGCTCGCTTGAGGTGGTTTTTGAGAAATGCGAAAGAGAGTAAATGCGCAAAATGGGAGATGGAACACACTTTTCGAAACAGCTGTGACGTAGCGAACATTGAACACACAGGACTGACAACGTCCTTCCGATTTCCGCATAACGACCGGCCATAGTAACCCTGCCGACATCAACTTGTAGCGTCAATATATATATATTGTTAAGCGTTTGTATACATAGACATCCTATATCATATATATATATGATATAGGATGTCTATGTTTGCATATCCTTTAATTATGCCGTGTCCATTAATCCCTGATATGAGGACACCTACTCATTAATTCCAGTCAAATTATCTGTTCAGCCTTCAAAATGAGAGCTGGTATGGAAAATGCATTAAACTGTAAATCCGAAAACGCGGTTACATGCCATAGACCCTGGAGTATCTGTGGTATAAAGGCTGCGACGAATTTCGAATTGTAAATATGTAAAATGTATCCTTTAAATACGTCCATGGAACAGATGGCAATGTGAATAACAGATAAGTGTGGACCGCTGAAGAGGTACAACTTTTCCTTGCTCTCATCGAAGAAGAAAAAAACATTACAGCTATTTTAGATGGAAAACAACGCAATTCCACTATATATCAGGACCTAAGAGAGGCTGTTATCAAAAGGATAGGACAAGCCCTGAAATGTGTGTAGTTTCTCGCTCCAACCACTTGATGGAAACGCACCTAATTCGAATTTCTTTTTTGCAAACTTTCTAAAGATTCGCATCACCTTTTAGATGGAATCGTGACTACTGATATGAGAAAACACACACATTGTTTTGCAGACCATGGTACATTTTCCAAAATATTTTACAGCTTCAACTACAAATTATATTTGATTATATATTTCCTTCTCTAATAGGACCATGTATATTTCACCGTTGCTAAGCATATAATGATCGCTGTCAAGGAAAGTGGATTTTTTGCCGTCTTTCGTAGCACTCCGCAAGTGGTTCGGTAACTTGTCAACCCCAGCGTCTTCGGTTGCTAATTAAAGGGGAGTGTCATTAGCCTTACAATTATCGGAAATATCCCCCCCCCCGCCCCGTTTCGGGGCTTATTTTACCGATAATGACAGGGGTTCTATACATTATCCCTTACATATATATTATATATTTATATATAAAATCTGTTCATATTAAAAGGATATGGTGAAATTAAGAAAGAACAACTTAATTTTAAAGCTTTACAATACAATTAAGGTAGGCTACTTAATATTATAAAGCATATTTATTTCCATTATTATTTATTTACACATAAAGTACAATTTAACAAACGAGGTCAGAATATTAAAGCTGTCTTTTAGATTCATTTTATTTCATTGGCCTCGTTCATCCCAGCATATTGTTGACATGTCCTGGAGGAAGGTGTTCTTTACACTGTATAAAAACATAATTACATTTAATAAAACAGTAGGCCTATTGTGGATTGCGTAGGTCCCACCATAATTCACACAAAATTAACACAATTAACAACATGATCTCCGTGAAAAAAATTGAACAATAATTGCAACCATTGTAGGCTACTTCAGTTGTTAATTTTCATCCAAATAAAAAAGACATAATCTATACTATGGCTAACTAAACCTGCTTCTTTAACACATCTGTGTATTAAACAGTGTTTTGGGTGTATGGCTCCAGATCAGAGTTGGTGTTGTGGTGCGTGTGTGCTCCATCCCTACTACTCCACCATCGTTTCCACTCCACTGCGCTTTGTGTGATGGCAGCGTGAGCAGATACAAAGGGCAACAAGGCGAGGGGAACAAAAGAGAGGAACCAAGGGGGTTGCTGCGAGGAAAACGTTCAGAAACACCAAATCGTGCAAAACTGCTAAGCACGGGTTGGCTTCGCAGTTATCCGTAGGCTGGAGCTCGTGTCTGTCTTTTGGGGAGCAGCGAATCAAAGCTTCCCAGACGCCAGCGAGAGGCAGCAGACTGTGCGTCCTCCTCTGCCGCCGCGCACGGTCCTGTTGATGAATAGGGGAGCAGTAGTGGCACACCACTTCCAACATCTCCGAGTCTGACGGGAATGACAAATAAAGAATAAAGGAGCCCTTTCAGCGGACACACAAGAGCAGAGGAATGTGCAGAGGTCCGTGTGGCTCGTTTCAAGCTCCCCCAAAACGGCATTTTTGGATCCTATGGTGCTAACTGATTGCTTGTAAACACAGTACACACTGCACACCAGTATTTACTGCGAGTTGGGGTTTTTGGGGGTCTTCTTTTGTCAGAGAGGGGGGGGGGGGGGGGACAAACTTCTGCAATGGCACTGGTCATGGAACCTGTAAGCAAGTGGAGCTCGAGTCAAGTGGTGGACTGGATGAAAGGTAGGATATACCAAGTATCACTAAATGTTCTTTAATTTGAAGTGTTATGTGTATCATTAGAATCAACACTTTTGAGGCGAACGCGTTTGCACCTGCTGATTCTCCCTTTTGTGTTCCCTGAAAGGATGTACGTTTTTGGTTAATTGCGCCTTTCAAAATCTTGGTAAACCTTTCAGTTTTAAGTCAATCGACATGTTCTCCTGCATTTAAGATGTAGGCATTTGTGAACCAGAAAAACTACGTTCCATCATCCAGTTATTATCTTGCCCTTGTGTTGCTGCAGATTTCATATCATACGCATTTTCATCAAATCTAAGATAAACATATTTAACGCCACTCCATTAAGCTCTTCATTCAAAACGAGTATACTGGACAAATCGCCACTACACTGGCTTTCTTAAATATATGAACTTCCAGGGTTTTGTGATCTGACTTACGCAACGACAGGGCTTTGAAAACAGTTTACATGAAAATTAAATGATAATACAATAATCTAAACAACTTGTGTACGAACACAACTTTATCAGAATTATAACTACCAGCTGTAAATATTTAATATTTTATGCACTGAAGCAAAATATCAAACAACTGTAATGTTATGTAAAATGTCAAACAACTGTTATGATACTTATCTTAAACTTAATTTAGGCTTAATGTTAAGCCTAAATTGACACACAACACAACACACATTTCTGTTGAGCTCTACTTTTCTGTTGAATAAACAGTAGGCTAGATTGTGTATGATATCCCAATTACAGACTCTTGATACAGATAGGCCTATATGGTTAAAGGAAAGGTTTAAAGCCTGGCCATATTTAGGATGAAACATACAGGATATCATGTTTATTTTAAACCTCTGGCCAGCAAACAACCAGAGCTCGAAGATGACCTAAGATAAATGATAGCCGCACTTAAACGTCACACTTTGACGTTGATTAATCATTTTTGGAACACAGGGTTTTGTGTGCTTGCAGTTTTTCAACTTATGCATTTATTCCTAGTATTTTGCATTGGTGATCCATAATAATATGCTCCACTGACAGAATAGGGTACCACTGACTGTCATAACGCATTAGGCTTATATGTGTTGATATGTATTGATGTTACCTCAGAACCTTCCATTAATAATCCATTAGCGAACATGTTGTCTACATTCATACAGAAAGATCAGAGGCCAATAAGTAGGAGTTGGTTTGCAACCAGGTTTACATATTTGATCACGTTGCACTTGACAGTTCATTTGCCGGCCATGTGTGAGTGCAGCTGGAGTGTGTGATGTACCGTCGGATGTATACACACACATCAGGAAGCACTGAGTGTAGAAATCGTGTTCAACATCATCTGGGTTTTTTACAAATATGTATGTGGGCTGACTGTATGCATCCCCGACGCAGGAGGCACAGGATTGGTGGCTGGATGAGAGGCCATGTTGTGACATCACTAGGAGCTTCTTCGTGGCCCTCGTGTGATAAGTGGAGCAGAGACAATCCGTCCCCACAGCTCAGTGACGGTCATTTAACGTGATGGATAGAAAGGCACTGAGACGCACACACACACAAAGAGGTGCTGAAGGGGTTTTGAATCTGGTCTCACGTTCATTCCTCTCCCCTTGCATCATTCTTCGATCAGACAGGATGCTTGCTTCCGCTTTATTTGCATATGTCACCAGGCATCATAACCTAAATGACCTATACCCAGAATTAAATTCTCGAACCTATTCCAAAAATCCATTTCCACCAAGATTCCGATTCCCTAGCCATTCCAAACGTCCAGGGTTTCTGTTTCCTAATATAAATTAACATGCATGCATTTGTGTTTTTATTTGTTGGGCACCTGGATATTTCTTTTGGTGTAAAAATAACAGAAAGTCAATATGGTACGAATAATGTTGTGAGAAGTGTTTAGACATCTGTTCGTACAAGATTGCAATTATAAGTATATTATGATGAATTCTTCAATCTGTTTTTCGATCGGTCAACAGGGCACTACCACTTTGGAAAATACATGTTTACAGTGCTAGTGCTACAGTGCACTTTCAAATAAAAAACATGTTATCTAATCTGAGGATGTAGCGGTTTATAGTTCCTTAGAGTGCGTGGGTCTCATTGCGACCCCATTTGGGATGGAGAGATTACTTTGCACAGTTCATATGTTAATGGAGATGTGACCCTTTTAAGGACCATTTTTATTGCTATTATTAATAAAGCATTGAAAAGTATCAGTTGAGTTGGATAAATGCAGTGTGCCTCCTCAGCATGATTGTTCCTCTCTCTCTATGAAATAGTGAGTTATAATATTGTTGCTTTTAATTTTTTTCTTTGAGCTGAGAGAGCCAAGTTATTTTATTTCTATAGGTAAAAGATATGATTAATAAATAAGGTTTGGCTTTAGTAAGATATTCTTTCCGTTGCTTAGTCTAAGAATGCTCTGAAAAGCACCCTGCCCCCTTGTCCTGGTTCTTATTTGCTGGTTTTGTCCCGTTGTCGAGGGGAATCCCTGCCAAAACCCTGTGCTGGGGTTTCTATGGTTACGGCGGGAATTCTTCATTGACACAAGGAGTCTCAATTAACTTGGTAAAAAGACAGATTAGTAAAGCCTTAACATTTGATAAGAACCATGAACAACCCACATTTAGAGGACAGCTGAACTCAAACAGCATGCTTGATGAGCTTAAGGTCCACCCCAATGCTTAACCCTGTGTAAATAACCTCTATCTATAAGTAGTCTGGGTACCATCTTGTTTTCGTTAAAAAGGAAGAACACCACTGAGGAGCCATGAACATATAACTGCAGAGACTTTGTGTTGTGGGTCTTTTGTTCATCTCGTGTTCATAGATTTGAGTGCAACCTTTTTAATTAAAGCTAAAAACGTCCCCAGCAGCTTAGTCATGACTGAAATAGGTCATCTGGTAGAGCGAGGTCCAAGTGACCAAGGTTCTCCACCACTCTCTCCCTTCATGAATCCATTCTGAAGTGGATTCTAGTGGGGTAAGTTTGTACTCATAGTGCTGACTTGGTACAGACATTTAGTACAAATTAAAATGTATAGGTTACCTTTTAGGGCAACTTTGAGGGTGAAGATTTAAACTGTGTGCCCCCCGAACACTCATATTATATTAATATTACAAGTAATCATATTCAATCCTTAGCAGGAATAGAGTCTACATTCAAAATACAGTATATTGAGTGTACTTAGTTATGCTATTTCAACTGGATTTGGTTTCCCTGTATTTACCCTTTAGTTGATGAATTACAGTTTGCGCTGTGACTACTTAGTAAGTGACCATAGGCCTAAAACGGGACACCATTAAAAAATAAATAAATCTAGAACAAACAAATATAAATGTTTGAGTTATTATGACCAAGAACTTTCAGCCTTTTAGAGAGAGCCAAGTTGAATGAAGAGCCTTGAATGAAGAACGCCACAATACTCGTTATTTGAAGTGTTTGGCACTGAGGGAATCTGAACAAGCCCCCATCATGACTCATTGATCCAAACGGTTTCTTATTCTGTTGCTGTCCCTCAGGCCTGGACGACTGCTTGCAGCAGTACACCCAGACCTTTGAGAGGGAGAAGGTGGGGGGCGACCAGCTCCTCCGCATCACCCACCAGGAGCTGGAGGACCTGGGTGTGTCCCGGATCGGCCACCAGGAGCTCATACTAGAGGCTGTGGACCTGCTCTGTGCCCTGGTGAGTCTCCCACAGCCTCCGCATCCTTCTTCTTGCTCCTCCCCATTGCTTCGCTGTGATTGGTTGGTTCAAACCTGCCCACATGCATCCGGCCCAAAGCACAGGCATCCCTGGAATCTAACCTTGCTTGGGAATGTTGTTGGGAATGTTGAGAACCATGACGATGATTTATCCATGAGGAGGTTAAGCAGGCGTTCATAATGATCTATAAATTGAAATCAGGTAACCTCCCCCTGCCGTGGAGGAAAAGGAAGATAACTGGTTGAAGATGGGCAAAATTAACATTATTAGCAACCAGTTTGACTTAATTAGTACTAAAAGGCCATCATGATAATAAAACTCATAGAATAATTTAAAACTTAGATTAATCAGAATCAGCTAATACCCGATTCTGACCGGGCTTCTGCAAGCTTACTTATGATTGCAAAATTAATTGGGTCTTTCTGTAGTTTGTAGAAATGCTTCTTCTAAAGTGAACTTTAATAAGGCAGCAGTCAGAAAGCATTTCAAATCCCTAGAGTTGTAGATACAGCAGTGTATTGGCCTGCATACTGATATGGATACAATCCAAAATGAAAAACGGAGTAGTAAGCTCAGCAATGAATTATCAATTTTTATCAAATGTCTATAAAAAATAATCGGTTGTTAGACTGCATTACAAAATGACAGCTGTACTCTTCCATCCTATGATTGGAATAAACTTGAGGCAGCAACTTTCCTATTTTATCTATGTATCATTATTCTCAGTTTATCAATATTTTAATTATCATCAATTGTTTTTACTTATAATACAAGTATTGTTTCAAAATTGATGCAGACGTAGCACCGTAATATAGTTGTACTTATTTTCATTGTTTTTATATTCACATAATATGTCATTCTTTATTCCTTATTAAAGTTATATCACTTTCGGACTTGTTGTTTTGACCCAATATTACATATCGGAGCTGTTGATATCTTCCCATCATGTAAACCACACTATCTCCTCGATAATATTTCGCATTGATCCTTTGATGGAGGATGGTGTTGAGTATGCAGGAGTTAAAGTGTCACCTAAAAGATTAATTTTAGGGCCGCCCGGCACGCACCCCTCCCCCTCGCCCAGGGATCTGACTCGCGGCGACGCAGTAAATAAGCAGAGTGAGCAAACGCAGGGGAAGAGTGGGCGGGCGAAGGCGCGAGAATAAGTCATCATTCACAGCAAAGTTCTGGTTGGAGGGAAGTTGAGGGCTGCTGACTGGGGCGTGGATGAGATGCTTCCAGACAGCGGAGAGAGCGGCAGAGAAGAGCTCCAAATGGGAATGAAACGACGGGGGAGGGGGGGGGGGGGGGGGGGGGTCACAGATGTTATCACAATCTAAAGTCTCCCGATGCTGCGTGGTGCTCTGGCTTGAGCCCGGCGGCCAAAGCCCCTTATGTAACTGGGATTTAGCTCTAACCCCTCCCTCCCCCGCCCACACGCCCACCGCCCTCTCCGTCCCCACGCTCCCTCCCAAGAAACGCCGACATGACAGACGGCCCAAAGGCCTGCTGCCGTGCGCAGCAAGGCATTGTGGGTAGGCTTGTTTGCTTGCCGCTCTCTCTCCCCTGACATGCAGAGTGACAGCTGGAAGGGATAGAGGTGTGTGTGTGTGTGTGTGTGTGGGGGGGGGGGGGGGGGGGGGGGCGGAAATGGGATTGGATGTGTATGCGTGCGCAATGGATGTATCATTAGGTTTGTGCCTCAAACACACACACACACACACACACACACACACACACACACACACACACACACACACACACACACACACACACACACACACACACACACACACACACACAAACACAAACATACACTCGCGCGAGCACACCCCACACACACACACACCCCCACACACACACACACACACACACACACACAAACATACACTCGCGCGCGCACACCCCACACAGATTTCCAGTGAACCCCACTCCCCTGTCGAACGTCGTCTAACTCACAAGCCAAAAAGCCCCCCCCCCCCCCCCCCCTCCTCTCTCGCCCCCCACCCACCGCCTGCTATTCACTACGGGAACCCAACAAACAAAAAACACATTTATTTCCTGTCAAATACCAAACGTTCCAAACCCCTCCGCCAGAACTACGGGCTGGAGACGGAGAACCTGAAGACCCTGTCCCACAAGCTGCACGCCTCGGCCAAGAACCTGCAGAACTTCATCACCAGCCGGCGCCGCAGCGGCCACTACGACGGCCACGCCACCCACAAGCTGCCCAACGACTTCCTCACCTCCGTGGTGGACCTCATCGCCGCCGCCAAGAGCCTGCTGGCCTGGCTCGACAGGTGAGACTCACGGGAAGAACCCGCCCCCACCGCGGGAGGCGGGACCACTGGGACCACTCCGGCCCCGTTATCGGGGCTGGAACCCAGTGGGCTGCCTCCCGTGCATCATTACCCTGATGGCCTCCTTTGAGCGGGGCGCCCTCACTCCCATCACTGTGTCTCAATTCACTCTGATTGTTACTCCGGTGACACCGCCCGCTGAATGACAAAATAAATACTTGCGACCTTTTCCACCCAAGTCTGGCGAAAGACAACAGTATAATTGTAACATTAAATATGGCGGCGTTCCATTTGGCGGTGCCGGGGGTGCACCGAGAGGCGGAGGAGACAAACAAAAAATGAACTACTGCTGCGATGTCTGAAATGGAGCCAAGTCCTAATTCACATTAAAGTTCCCACCTGTGAACACCCTGCGATGTGGGACCAGATGAGAGGAATCAACAGCAGTTTTCAAAGACAGTTTTCAAAGATCCATTGCCTCACAGGGACAGAGCACTAGTTTCTATACACTTAGATGCTAAAATAATATTGGCTGATCATGCAGTTTGTTTTGGTGAATATTCAATAAGTGTTTGATAAATCAATATTTGATACCGTAATGCTTCGAATATGTTATTCAGCAAAACTCTGCTATAAATATTAATCTTACTTGTCAGTTTTAATGTTTGAGATTAATAATGTGTGTGTGTGTGTGTGTGTGTGTGTATGTATGTGTGTGCGTGCGTGCGTGTCTGTGTGTTTTGACTAGTGTGTACTAAGGAACTCTATTTGAGGTTGCACATTGCATTGAAGATTGATGTTACTATTCATCTTGGATATTT
>NC_082388.1:10350627-10413127 GCF_031168955.1 Gadus macrocephalus
TACTACAAAGGCCCCGCATTGAGACGACACCACGTATGGGTTGTTCTGACCTCCTTTCCAGTCCTCTCCGTGCCCGAGAACCCATGTCCCTGGTCAGTAAGAGACGCATCTCCTGCAAGGACCTGGGCCAGGGCGAGTGCGAGGGCTGGCTGTGGAAAAAGAAGGACGCCAAGACCTACTTCTCCCAGAGGTGGAAGAAGTACTGGTTCATTCTGAAGGGCAGCTGCCTGTACTGGTACCGGAACGAGGAGGTGAGCGCGCTGGGCGAACAGGGCCACCAGGGTTGTGTCCGGAATGGAAGGAGGGAAAGTAGACGAGAATGAGTTTAGTGGTTGATCAGTGTTTTGTTACCTTTTCGTGTCGCAGGACGAGAAGGCGGAAGGCTTCGTGAGTCTCCCCGAGTTTAAGATCGACCGTGCCACCGAATGCAGAAAGAAGTTGTGAGTGTTACACGTTACACGTCGTTGCTCCCTCAGAGCCAGGTGGAATAAGGATCCTGTTAGCAGTGTATTATACAACGACTGCAAATTGTGCTATTTATGTCGAATATCAGCACATTTGTATTGCCAACGTTACCAAATATGTGGCTTTATAAATATATAACTATATTTTATATTCCAATGAAAGACATTTCAAGTGTACAAGTGCACTGACATAGCAAGCCATTGAAATTTAATCATTAAATGGTGCAGACTGTTATTACTCTTGTGATTTGGATTGTGTTGCGTGTCACTAATAATATTGTGATAATCATAGCAATTGGTGCTGTAGCTGTCAGCTAGGCAATTATACATTCGAAACATAATTGCGTTTATATTCATTTTAGTCCCATTGCCTTCCTCCGTTCTGCTTTGTATTCACATTCTAGTTATTCATACCAATTTCCAATAAAAAATGAGACGCACTTTCTAAACATGTCTCGGGATAACAACCGGTTTGTGAGGGCATGCTAATACTCGGGTATGGTTTTTGGATTTTCCTTCTAATATGAGCGAGAGAAATTAAAGTAAAATCTCCTCATCAGTGTTCGTGGAATTCATTCTAATTTGAACTAACGACGATGCCACATGGATCACAATTAGCAGATCAACAAACAGCCCCCTCTGCTCCTGATGCAATGTTCCTCCATGTGTTGCTCCTCTCCATGACGCCGCTCTCTGCGCATCCACCTCCAGTGCCTTCAAGGCCTGCCATCCCCGAATCAAGAGCTTCTACTTTGCTGCAGAAAACGTTGATGACATGGTCCGGTAGGTTCGGTGTGTGTGTGTGTGTGTGTGTGTGTGTTTGTCTGTGTGCGTGCTTGCGGGTGGTGAGAGAGGTTAATGTTAAGTGGTTGTGACGGGGGGGGAGGGTGTATAGAATAGATGTGAGGTGTGAGCGTGGGGGTGAGGCGTCAGTGCGGGGTCAGTCTGTGGGTCACGGTCGGGTCTGTGACGGACGGTCGTGTTGTGGTTGTGCGTTTTGTGGTTGTGTGACGGTCGTGTTGTGGTTGCGTGTTGTGGTTGTGTGACGGTCGTGTTGTGGTTGTGGGTTGTTGTTGTGTGACGATCGTGTTGTGGCTGTCTGTTGCGGTTGTGTGTTGTGGTTGTGTGTTGTGGCTGTGTGACGGTTGTGGTTTTGTGTTGTGGTTGTGTGATGGTCATGTTTTGGTTGTGTGTTGTGGCTGTGTGACGGTTGTGTTGTGGTTGTGTGACGGTCGTGTTGTGGTTGTGTGTTGTGGTTGTGTGTTGTGGTTGTGTGTCGGTCGTGTTGTGGTTGTGTGTTGTGGTTGTGTGTTGTGGTTGTGTGTCGGTCGTGTTGTGGTTGTGTGATGGTGGTGTTGTGGTTGTGTGTTGTGGTTGTGTGACGGTTGTTTTGTGGTTGTGTGACGGTTGTGTTGTGGTTGTTTTGTGGTTGTGTGACGGTCGTGTTGTGGTTGTGTGTTGTGGTTGTGTGACGGTCGTGTTGTGGTTGTGTGTCGTGGTTGTGTGTCGGTCGTGTTGTGGTTGTGTGACGGTTGTGTTGTGGTTGTGTCGGTCCGCAGGTGGCTGAGCCGTCTGTCGATGGCCGCCGCTGGCTTTGCCCCGCAACAGGAGAGAGTCCCCAGGACCAAGGTGAGGCCAAGCACACACACACACACACACACACACACACACACACACACACACACACACACACACACACACACACACACACACACACACACACACACATACACACACACACACACACACACACACACACACACACACACACACACACACACACACACACACACACACTATGATAGTGCGAGTTACAGTCCCACTTGCGGTTAAAATATGAGGCTGCGTTCGTGTGCTATGGGTTCTCAGTAATATGATTTAAATGTAACACTGTTCCCACCGCCCACCCAAAGCACCGTTTTAAACCGACCCTGAGATGTGTTGAGAGATCCTGTGGACATGTCGCCTGATCGAGTAGGTGTTTATCGCGGCGCAAAGTTGTTTACAGATTCTTCGCCTTGCTTTAGATCTAGTGAAAGTACAGCTTAAGTCTGGACTAAATGCCACGCAACCAACAGGGTCAAGTATGCATCATCTTCCAGTCTGGCCGTTTAACAAAATCAACTCTTAACACTTGGACACAAGTTTTATTACTGGGAAGAAGTAGGCTAATTGGTCTGTGTAGGCTAACAACTTAAAGGGCGTTCGTTTAACTCCCTGACCAAAGGATCTTGGTTCAAACTCAACCCCTAACCCATAACTGCTTATTGATAGTTAGGTATCTCTGCTGTGTACTGTGCATTAAAGGGTCTGCTATATATTAACTTGAAAGATGTGTCTCATTCTAGACATGTGTGCCTCTCTGTGGCGTTGTTAATGCCAATGTTTCCTTGTTGTCAGACTACTGGAGTGAGAGTGACCATGAAGACACAGAGCTGAACGCAGTGCCTAAACAGGACAGTCCACCTCCCCCCTACGACACCTACCCCAGACCCTCCTCGGTCAGTCTGTGTGTGTGTGTGTGTGTGTCTGTGTGTGTCTTTGTGTGTGTGTGTGTGTGTGTGTGTGTGTGTGTGTGTGTGTGTGTGTGTGTGTGTGTGTGTGTATGGGGTTGGGGGTGTGTGTGTGTGTGTGTGTGTGTGTGTGTGTGTGTGTGTATGGGGTTGGGGGGGGGGGGGGGTGTGTGTGTGTGTGTGTGTGTGTGTGTGTGTGTGTGTATGGGGTTGGGGGGGTGTGTGTGTGTGTGTGTGTGTGTGTGTGTGTGTGTGTGTGTGTGTGTGTGTGTGTGTGTGTATGGGGTTGGGGGGGGGGGGGTGTGTGTGGGTGTGAGAGTGTTTGTGTCAGTGATTAGTGAGTGAAGATGTTTGATGGTGTGTGTTTGATTGTGTGTGTGTGTGTGTGTGTGTTTGAGTGAGTCACTGTATGTGTTTGATTGTGTGTGTTTGATTGTGTGTGTGTGTGTGCGCGTTTGAGTGAGCCACTGAAAGTGTTCGATTGTGTGTGTGTGTGTGTGTGTGTGTGTGTGTGTGAATGAGTCACTGAAAGTTTTCGATTGTGTGTGTGTATGTTTGAGTGAGCCACTGTTATTATTTGATTGTGTGTGTGTGTGTGGGTGGGTGTTTGATTAAGTGCACATAAAGCATGCTTAATGTATAACGCGCCCGATGTACATGCCGACTTACTCTGTTTCCTTTTAAAAAAAAAAAAAAACCTCCGCCCACCGTCGGACGGGACGTAGGCGAGTCCTTACATGGAGGCCAAACACAGCCATCGCTCCTCCTCTGACACCTTCCACTCCCGCTCCTCCCACGAGGACTACCGCCCCTCCTCCTCCCAGGACTACCGCCCCTCCTCCTCCCAGGACTACCTCCCCTCCTCCTCCCAGGACTACCTCCCCTCCTCCGCCCAGGACTACCTCCCCTCCTCCGCCCACGAGGACTACCTCCCCTCCTCCGCCCAGGACTACCTCCCCTCCTCCGCCCACGAGGACTACCTCCCCCCCTCCGCCCAGGACTACCTCCCCCCCTCCGCCCAGGACTACCAGGAAGGCAGCCTCAGCAACAACAACGGCAGCGTTTCCCCGGGCGACCTCCGCCACCCCCGGCCGGACCGGCAGTCCACGCTGCCGTCCCACCGCACCGCCCTGATGCTGGAGAGCTACGTCCCCGCCCGGCTCCCCCCGAGACCCTCCCTGGACGGGGAGGGGGGCGGCGGCGGCGGCGGCGGCGGCGGGAAGCACCGCAGCTTCACCCTGCCCCGGGACAGCGGGCTGCACGCTATCCTGGCGGCCGCGGGCAACATGGCGGAGCGGGGGGAGCCGGGGGGCTACAGGATGGAGCGCCCCGCCCACGGAGGTCGGTAGCTGCCCAGCACACACACACACACACACACACACACACACACACACACACACACACACACACACACACACACACACACACACACACTCGATGGGTTGATGCTCCATCAAAACCACAGGGACACCCGCGCTCTTATGGCTCAAGATCTACTTTTACATTTAGGGGGTTTTGCGGTTGCTTTTATCCAAAGCGGCTTACACCATTCGTACACACATACGCACACCGACGGCGGAGTCGACCACGCAGGGCGACGGCCCGCTCGTCGGGAGCAGTCAGGGTGAGGCGACATGCTCAGGGACACCTCGACACTCAGCTAGGAGGAGCCCGGGGATCGAACTAGCAACCTCCCGGTTAGATCACGATCAAAGAAATGGTTGCAGAGAAAACTGGGTTGACCGTTTACATTTGTTTTTGGGGTTTGTTGTCTGTTATGATATGAATTTGAATTCGATCACAACTGTCCCACTTTTGACTTAACATGCACGGACGTCCTGATCGTCACTGTGAGCGTGTTTGTTTCACACCATCACTACTACCAACCAAATGTGTGGCCGTGTGCATTCAGCACGTGCACTTAGCGGTGCATACGCGCCATACGTATGGCCTGTGTAGCTAGCCCGGCGTTGTGCGCGGTTAAGTGGCGACCGTCCCGTCTCTGCCTGGCTACACTGGAGCAGCCCCCCCCCGGGCCCCTCCCGAGGGCCCCTCACAAGGGGCCTAGATAATGAGGGAGAGTCCCAGTGTCCTCATTCACAGCACTTTAGCAGGGCAGCACAGCAGCTCTTTCTCTTATGCCCGCTCACCATTTCTCTCCCTAGCTACTGATCTCGCTCTCTATCTCCTTCTCTCTTTCGCTGCCCTGCCATCGCTCGGCATGTTAATGTTTCGATCACCTCTTTCTCGACCCACCCATTACTAACCCACTCAATCTGTCTCTCTCTATTAATGGATCTCTTTCTCTATCCATCTATCTCTCGCCGATTCTCTCTATCCATGTCTCTCTTTCTCTCCCAAGCCCCCCTCGCCCCCGGCTCTCTCTCTCTCTCTCTCTCTCTCTCTTTCTCTCTCTCCCTCTCTCGCTCTCTCTCTCTCTCGCTCCCTCCCTCTCTCTCTCTCTCTCTCGCTCCCTCTCTCTCTCTCTCTTCTCTCTCTCTCTCTCTCTCTCTCTCTCTCTCTCTCTCTCTCTCTCTCTCTCTCTCTCTCTCTCTCTCTCTCTCTCTCGCTCCTTCTCGCATCTATCTTTTTATTTTTATTTCTCTCTCTTCTTCTCCCTTTTTAACTAACCCTCACCCTCTCTCCGTTGGGTTCTCTCACTGTCTCTCTCTCCTCCCCCCTTTCTCTCTTCTGCTCTTTCTCGTCCTCACCCGATATATAAAGATGTCACCGTGCCCCGGGGCTCTGTGATTGGACGGTGGAGCGAGCAGGAGCCCTTTCAGTACACATTAGCTTTGAATGAAGTCAAAGCATTGAGCCCCAGGGAGGCGGACCCTTTTCCATTACCCCCCTGTCCCCATTGGCCCGCTGCGCCGCCATTCACTTTCCCTGCCGCTCCTGGTTCAAAGCAGAATGGAGTGTGTGTATGCGTGTGGCCTGATTCCCAGGACAGACCCAAAGCATTGTCTCTCACTGTGTGTCTCCAATGTAAAGGAAAGATTCCTAGTGCAAGGGATTCCTGACTCAAGAGCTCCAGAACTCCTCATTATTATCACTTGGAATTTCACATGATCATCACTGATTCAGATGTTTGATTTATGAATCCATCGTCCTATATATTGGTTAGACATGTCGTGTACAGATGCTTTGACGTTTGAGTCATTTAGGTTGCATTAAAATGCAAACATATAATGCTCTATGCTCCAGACCTGAAATGCATACCAGCTATAATTGACACAACAAGAAATTAGAACAAAATAAAAGTTTTTTATGATATTGATATTGATTTATTATTGCAATAAGCAATCATGTTTAATTGATATCCCATTCCTTACCGTTGGCCAAAAGTGTCTTAGCGCAATGTAAGATGAGTTCCGCTAGAGGGCAGTATTTATTAACAATCATTCAGGGCTTTGCCGTCTACCCCCCACCGACAATGGTTATAGATGTTTCTACTGGGGACTAAGTTAACAAAATGACATACTGACATGGCATTGCGTTTCATTGGCGTATCTGTAGTATCACTGGAAAAACCTGGGCAGACCATTATAGTATATTGATGAGGATATTGATTTTTATCCGTTATTTTAGCCATGAATTTGTGTACGGTGACTACTTTGAATAATTTGTTTTTAATCATAAACTTTTTCTCCTTCCAAATGTCCGCCCGGTGTATCTGCCTAGACGGGGAGCGGGAGCGCAGGCTGCAGGCCGACTCTCTGGGGGACCTCTACCGGGCTCTGGAGCGGGCCAGTGTGTCCCCCGGCGCCGACCCCAGGCCTGGCGCGCGCCTGGAGTACAAGCGCTCCTTCGTCCGGCGCACCAACGACCCCCTGCTGAGCGAGAAGCTCCACCGGCTCCGCGTGCTGCACAGCTCGCTGAAGGTACCGCTCACAACCCCTCGCTGAGTTTAACGTTAACGTTAACGATGAATGATGCATTTCTCTTGTTAAATATATTCAAACATACTATTCAAATAGTTTGAAATAGTACACACTGCAAATGAGTTAATATTAGCAGAGGTGCTGTCAAATGAATGACCATTTGCAGTCATTAAAGGACGACTTCATGGTTTTTCATCCTTTTTTAATATTTTGAGCCTAAGAGAATAATGCAGACAACATTTTTTTAAATTGGTCAAGTATCGAACGAGAACGCTGCAGTTGTAATCTCTGAAAGCTGCCTTAATGTTATCTTTTAGGGCAGGGGTCCCCTTTCCTTTATTTTTTCTCAGTAATTATTTTGTGGGCCATAAATCTGGGCCGGGTTTGGCCCGCGGGCCGCCTATTGGAAACCATGGCTTTAGGGCGACTAAGCCTGTGATCCTACATCCTTTAATGTACTTGTTTTGGACACTGACCGGTTCTGATTATCTTCCATCATTATGGAACAGATCCCTACAGAGAAATACAACTTTATTCTTTACCCTTCACTGCTCCGGCTGTTTGTTATTGTGTTCACACAAGTCTTGCTCAAGAAGAAGTCTCGCTCGGAAATCTCAATTCTCCTTCACCCAATCTTTGAGATGACACTAAGCAATGACTTCTGTAGTCCAACACAACCGACTCTCCTCTCTCCAGCTCTAACCCACGTTTCAACCATTCCTTTCCTCAAACAACTCAACTATCGCGAGACTTCTCTTTGCGCGAGACCTTGTTTGACACAACAAACCAAGGTCGAGCAAAAGGTAAAGAAACAAGGTTAAAGTTCAGATTTGAACGTTTGCTTTGTAGAGTCCTCAGCCCAGAGATCCATCGTTGGGATTCTTTGGATAGAGCGGATGAATCCTCCCCACACCACTGACTGACCTGTGCCTCAGTCCATCAGCTGCCCTGCAAACCAGTCAGCCACCCTGCCTACCTACCTGCAAACCAGTCAGTCAGCTTGACCTTGCCTACCTGCAAACCAGTCAGTCAGCTTTACCTTGCCTACCTGCAGACAAGTCAGCCACCCTGACCACCTGCAAACCAGTCGGTCAGCCACCCTGTCTACCTGCAAACCAGTCAGTCAGCTTTACCCTGCCTACCTGAAAACCAGTCAGTCAGTTTGTCGCCTTGCCTAGCTACCAGTCCCCCTGCCTACCTGCAAACCAGTCAGTCAGTTTTCCACCCTGCCTAGCTACCAGTCCCCCTGCCTACCTGCAAACCAGTCAGTCAGTTTTCCACCCTGCCTAGCTACCAGTCACCCTGCCTACCTGCAAACCAGTCTGTCAGCTTTACCCTGCCTACCTGCAAACCAGTCTATCAGTCAGCCAGCCACTCTGCAAACCAATCAGTATGCTTTATTCTGCCTACCTGCAAATCAGTCACTCAGCCACCCTGCCACCCTGCAAACCAGCCAGCCAGTGTGCCGCCCTGCCTAGCTACCAGTCACCCTGCCTACCTGCAAACCAGCCAGTCAGCCACCCTGCCTACCTGCAAACCAGTAAGTCAGCTTTACCCTGCCTACCTGCAAACCAGCCAGCCAGTGTGCCGCCCTGCATAGCTACCAGTCACCCTGCCTACCTGCAAACTAGTCCATCGCTAAGCCAACCTGCCTAGCTACAAGTCACCATGCCTAACTGTAAATCAGTCAGTATGTCAGTGAGCCAGTCAGTCGGTGAGCCAGCTGCCCCATCCTCCCCCAGAGACCAGAGGTTTCTTCCAGCCTTCCTCTGCATCTCTGCTCCAGCGGTGTCCCTCAGTACAGGCCTTGAGGGCAATGGACAGGCTCCCCCGCTCGTGCAAGAGACTCTTCCATCCCGCTCACCCTCTCCCCCCCCCCCCCCCCCCCCTCTCCGCACAATGCAAAAAATTGAAAGCGATGATCTCTCGTTGGATATTAGTGAAGAAGATAGACGTCGCCGTTTGCACATCAGCACTTTGTGTCCATCTGAATTCAAAAGCCTTTTATTTTGTAAGGTTTAATTGCATGGCCGTTCCCCCTTTTTCTGTGAATGAAATGATTTGATTCAGCTTTTGTACAGTGTTTCTAGGGATGGTGATCTCACAGCTGTACAGACCAACTGTATTTTTCAGGAGTTCATTATGCATGTGTGTATTTTCAATAATGTCCGATCCTCATGTATATAGGTTGCTAGGTATATATATATTTTATATTACGTGTGATACAATGGCAGTGAGTACATCCTGTTTTGGGGTACAGATGTTGTGAATCCAGTGCTGCCCCTCAGTGATTGTACACTCTGCCATGAATGATGAAATTGAACAAGTAAAAAAATCGAAGTCTCCAATATTGTGGCACTGAAACATAAACCCTGGCAATAACAAGCCCATATTGTCGATTCTAAAGCAATGATCAGAGTTGACCTGTCTATTTTTGTATGCATGCCTTCCACTTGAATGTTTGTAAATGGTTTTGCAGTCCTGAAGATGTCTGATCTGGATACCACCCGTGTTAACCCAGCTTCTACATTGTGTTTTTTTAATAACTATTTACTGTTATACGGTTTACTTCGAGAAGTACTCTCCTCGAGAGATGGATAACTGTATTTATATAATGTTCAGTGTATGAGCATGCATGTGAAGCTAAAGTGGAATACAACGCCATTGAAGTGGGACTGACAGTGTTCAGTGTGCTATATTGTACGTAGCGTACTTTTGTATTCAATAAAACTAAGTCTTGCTTCATGCCTGTTGCTTTTTCTAAATGGGTGCGTTTTCCATTGAAACGGGCGGAATCCAAATAATGCAAATTGACAGGAATAACATAAAAGTACAAAATGGGCCATCTCTTTGTTATTTATTATACTTTTCTTAACAAACGATATGGTTTAACGCAGATAGCAGTGTGACAGCCATCGTTATCACATTTACGTCCCAGCGTGCCCTGCTATATTTCATGACAGCATTTCAAATCAGTCATATTGTTGGTTCATTCGTTTAAATTCGGTTTAGTATAAACATTTAAATCACATTCTTTATGGACCTAAAAGGGGTTTCAAAATGACAATATTTAAGGTAAATTGGTTATTTATAATGGCTACTTTCAGCAACTCTTAAAGGTTCCATGATGTACTTGATGGTGATGCTTAGACCATGCATATCATGTTTCCGAGTTTAATTATTATTGAAAGTTTTATCAAACGTTTAAACATTTTAAAACTGCACTGCGTGAAATTGTGTGTGCCCACAATCATGGTTTGTGGATTTTGGTGATCAAGCTGTGAAGAATATGATAAAGCACACATTATACTCGCCCTCTATCTTTCTCTCTCTCTCCTGCTCCTGCCTCTCCTGTCATGCTACTTTGCCTGTCCCATTCTACCATCATAGTTCAATGATGGAAAATAGCAACAATACACATGATAACTCCAGTTCATATTTTGTAAACATGCTTTTAACAACATTTATGAAGGATTCTGAACATATACGACTGCCACATGCATGGGAACATAATATCTTATAATAAATCCAGTATTGTTTAGTGATATAGACATAAGGAAGCTTTTTTTAAATGGCAAAATGAATACTGATATAGAGTTTTAGGAGATCCTTTATGCTGTAATTATTCTGTAAAGTGAGCTATCTACATTATAAACAACATAGTTGGATTATGGTTTTGCCGGGATCTTTCTCTTGCCATTGAATATCCTCAAAACAGGTGCCCTTATTCGCTGAATGCTCATGCCGTATATGGCTGGATTAAGAATGGGGGGGAATATCAAAAAGTAGAGAGACATAAAGCTCCTACTTTCAAAGGTCAAATGACTTAACTCAAATCGACTCTGTGCTATTTCAAAGAAGCAGCCGATGGCGTAGTTAACCAGGGTCAACAGGTGGGGAGTGCAGGTCCGCAGTGCTTTAGACTGAGACTCTCTAGATGAGAAAACACAGATCTTCAGAATGTGCCCGTACGTGTAAAAGATAAGCACTATCTGTGGCACCGTGTACAAAAACACGGTGACTATGCCCACGACGTTCATGTACCCCGTGTCTGAACAGGACAGTCTAACCAGCGAGTAGTTAAGACAGTATAACCTCTCGATGACGGGCTGACAGAAGCGGAGGTTGAGCGTTAAGGAGAACATGGCCAGGAAAGCCACGAACGGCAGCAGCCAGGTCAGAGTGATGATCTTGTACACCTTGCTCAGGGGCATGGCGGTGTGGTAGTGCAGTGGCCGGCAGATGGCCACGTAGCGGTCGTAGCTCATCGCTGCGAGGATGGTGAACTCAACGATGGCGTAGGTGTGCACGGTGAAGACCTGCAGCAGGCAGCTGGACAGGGTCACCTGGTGAGACCGCGACAGGATGTGTTTCAGCATGGCGGGCAGCAGGGCCGTGCTGCCGTACAGCCCGTTAGCGGCCAGGTTACACACCAGCAGGTACATGGGCTCATGCAGGCTCTTCTGCAGCACGATCAACCCTATCAACGACGTGTTCTCCACAATAATGACGATGTACAGAAAGAAGAAAAGGCAAAAGTACACAGAGTTCAAGCTCTCCATGCCGGAGAAGGAGGCCATAGTGAATGTGGTCACGCCTAATTCAGACACGTTTGTCATGGTGATACAAATGTGTGCAGGAGCTGAGGAAATAAAAACGTAGCCGTTTACACATTGTGAATGCAGAACTTATTTAGAAAGATAAAGAAATTGACATACAATTTACCTTTGACTGATGCAGTCCCCAGCACCAATCTCAAAAGATGGACTATTGCACTTGTATTTGTATTGAGTTGTGTCTTATTACATGTGTATTCCTTTGTGAAAGTGGGATCTCATGATAATAACAGGAGGGGGCTGGTTATGTTTGATGACTGATTGCATAAGTTGTTCCTATGGGGATTCATCTAATGTCTGATTGTCTGATCTGGGATCAATTAGGCTGAGTAAGATCTTATCTACAAGCAACAGCAAGTTAAAGACATTCTCTCATATTAAACACAACTTTATCGGCTGTCATCTCTTCCACAAAAGTCCAAGTGAAGTTAAATAGTTCACAACACAGTGAAATACGAACACACACAGTTAAATATTCTCAAAACATAGTGAAAATACTAGGCAACAGTGAAATACTACAGAACACATTGAAATACTACACAACGTATTCAATAGGGGACAAGGGATGCATTGTAGGTCAGCAATAGACACATTCATTTTCTAAATATATATATTCTTGTTTATGTCGCAACAATAAAACATGATAATAATGATTATAATAAATTGCCTTTCTCTGCACTCAAGGACACCATACAAAGGTACACAGAAGTCATTAGAAAGAAACAACAATAAGAAAGAGAAAAATAAATTATAATAATAACACTAGTAGGAGAAATAGTAATTGGCATCAGGTGCAATAACCAGTTTTGGCTGATGTCACATGTTGAAGAATATAACTTGTGAAAGCCATTCCATATTATGGAAATGCCATTTCTATTATTTGCTTGATTGCATGTGCTTGACAGCACTATTCGCTTACAAAAAAGGTATTAGATACAATATTGTTGTTTATTAATCAAATTAATTTTAACATTAGATATAGTCAATGTTTAACACAAATATCCACGTGGGCTTTTCTTACACCGTTTTTTACAAATATATATATATATATATATATATATATATATACACATATATATATATATATTGCACATAATTATTTCCTTTGTTATAATTTTAAAATAAATTGCATATGGACTGTGTACCATGTTTATGAGAGCCCATGCTTCATCAAAGTTGCATCAGACAGAGAGGAGGTCATTTTGTCCTTTGCCCTCCTGATAATTTCTCTTTGCCCACTCGGGCCTTAACTTATCATCATCTTGCTTTTAATTGCTTTCAGGGGACTGAGGACAGATACTCAAGCCTTTCTGGACAGCAGCTCCCCAAAGGTCAAGAGAAAATAAAGAAAAAAGACAACTGTTGACATGCTTATGTCCAAGTACAAGTTTATTTATAAGGAAAAAAGTATATATAAATATAAATAAATAATATAAATAAAAAAATAAAAAGGTTTCTTTTAAGTGCTTAAAAATAAGTGTGTTTATTCCATTCCTTCATTTGGTGCAAAGGTAACTGGAATTCATTGTTGCATTTGGTAAACTCATAGACCCACAAAATGTCCCCAAGTGACTGTTCAAAGAATATTTCATGCGTAGTACATATGGTCCTATTTAGTTTCCTATTATTGCGGTAATGGCATATAACAGTTTTGTGGCCACCTGCTATCCCCTTTCGCTACCGTGAACGATGAGCAATAGAACAATGATTGTATCGCAGTTTTTCTGTCTAATCTTTAATTGTGATGCCCTTCTACTCCTACAATTGTTTTCTGTTGGAAGTAATCAAAATAATCAGGATTTAAAACGATTATGACCTCTTCCCTTATCTCGCATCCATTGCATGTAGGCCTATATATGTATCCAGGCTTCTGATGTTTACGGTGCAATGTGTAGGATGTAGTGGCATCTAGCGGTGAGGATGCAGATTGCAAACTCGTTTGAATATCACCCCCCCCCCCCCCCCCCCCTTACCAAAGAAGGACTGTTCCTAAATGATGTCATCGTGGACTAAAGTGTATCCAAGTATCAATCAGGTTCATTGATAGATAAATCTATTGTAACCTATAGTTAAAATCTGTACTATCGGTGTCATAAGAAACAGTTCTGCATTGTGGTAGGGATTTATAGAAAATGGTTCTGTCTCGAGTCGTTTGTTCATTCAGAGCTAATATAGTGCACTGGGCTCCATGCTGAGGACCCTTAGATATAAGGTATCATGCAGATGCATCATATCAAGGGATCTTAAACCCAATGATTATTATTCTCATGGGATTGTCTAATTAAAACATACTGAAGAATATTTTATTCCATTTCTGCAAACCCTTTTGCACTTGATGCCATAAACTTCTGCACATTTCACCTTTATTATTTTTTTTCATTGTATTATTAATGTATGTATAAGGCAAACCTGGTTTGATCAAAGTACATTTATTGAAGGGACTTGTCTGAAACCGAGTGCATAGAAAGTGCAGAGTGCTAGGAGGCTTTGTCTATTATAAACATTGCCTGCTATGCTTATTTGGGATAATCTTGACTGCTTCAGTATACACATAAGGCAGAAAATAGAATTTGGCAAAAGTATCAAGTAGAAAGGAAACATGTAGGCCGAATATTCACACACACACACACACACACACACACACACACACACACACACACACACACACACACACACACACACACACACACACACACACACACACACACACAGTATGTTATTGTTCATTAAGGAATTAGGCCAGTCTTTATTAGGTCTTAAACAACGTATGTTGTATTTCTTTTCATGTTTACTGCCTTTCAGCTGCTTTGAAGTCCCTTCCTTCTGTTGCTCTCTTGCGTGACAATATTGTATCATTGTAATAAGATGCTGTAGATAACTTCTGTTACAATGAAATTGAATTATGTGACACGTATTTGGCCTTGTTTTCTCTCCCTTAAACAGATGTTATTAAAAACAACATGGAAGCTAATAATGTTGTGTGTGTGTCTGTTATGAATGGTTAATCCAACATTCAAATAATGTCAAGAGATTGGATCAAATACTAAATGCTTTTTTACTTAAACATTTGAACACTAATTTAATATTCCATTACAGGTTATTGTTGTTCTTTGTTGTTGCCTTGACAGATTCTCAGTCGTGTTGCATCAGCGGCGTCCCGTGAGTGAGACACAGATTACTGTTCACCTCTCACCTCCCCTCCATTAACTCTATCGGGTAACCAGCAAGACTTCATTTTGGCCTCACTGTTACATTAATGGCCTTCCCCAGAGATTGGAAACACAAAATGGACTTAATGACCCATTTTGTTCCCTATAGACTTCGTCTTCGAGAGCCTGAAGTTTCCATAATTTTAATTGACTGAATGTTTGTTTTTCATATAATGTCATATCATAACATGACTTCATTATGATGATCGCAGAAACTGAAAATAAATAATATAGTAACATATTAGGTGATGTTATCTTATAAATGTATATTTTGCGCAGCTCTGTGTAACAACTAAAAAACGTGATTGATATAACCTTATATACTTATCCTTAACATTGATTCATATACTTTATTAGAATTGAGTGAGTGAGTTATTGAGTGATAACCAACAGATATAATTTATTTTGACAAAACAGCTGTACTCTCGCTCACATTGAAATACCTTACGAGGAACATGAGTTTTAAATTAGGAGTGGGAAATGTGTTTTTCTGTCTCTTTGACAAGAATCCTCCTCCTGTCCCATGACAACCAAATGTCACAAGGTCTTTGGATTTCTAATTATCCTAAATGTGATTAAGTACAGCACGTTCTTTCAAGGCTTGCCATAATTCTATAATAAAAATAGAATAGGGGCTCTTGTGCGCTTTTAACCACACATGCCTCCCCGAGACATAGATAAAGCTGAAAATGTAAGGAGCCTTCATTTGAATACACTACTGCTTCGAGGTAACAGTGCTGTTTAAGGATGTCTTGCCACCGAGTCTGGGTTTTGCTTCTCTTGGCGGTCTTGGCACTGAATTGTAAGTGATGGTTGTGAGTCTTGATACTGATTCTGTATTCTTGAGTTGTATTGTCCTGATTATCTTCTTTTGAGTCTCTTGTGTTGTGTTAGTGTCTGGGATGTATTGTGTTTTATGCTGTAAAAAACAAAAAAAAGGTTATCATGGATACCAAGGAAACTGACCAGCTGTGCCATGGAATTGTAGCTATGTACTGAGCGAAGCGTTGTTTAGTTCAATGCAGCCGCACTTAGCTATGGTAAGGCCATCGGTCTTCTGCTCAAACGAATTCATGCGTTTTTTGGAAAGGGTTTAATTCCTGTGGAGGGTGGGAAAGAACAAAATACAGATTGAAAGAAATATGGAGTGAAAGAAAGAAACAGACAGACCAATAACCCTCCGTCCCGGTTGTCCCTCCAGTTGTTGAGAATGAGGCAGCAGCCTTCCCCTGGTCCTGCCCCACTCTGAGTGGAGTTTGTAGGAAAGTCTGTCTATCGACAGAAATGTTCTTCGGGCCTCTGGGCTGTGGGAAAGAATTCCAGTAAGTATTCAACTTTTTTTTTTTAGAAAAGATATATAATAATTTTTTAATTTCACAAATGGATGCCTTTCCTGTTTTTTTTTTTTTTTTTAAGAAAATCGCATTGCTTGTTTGGGTTTTTCTTTTTGCTCATCTTGTTTTTTTGTCAGGTGCTGTGTGTCTCATTTCTTTTAAGAGCACATTGAGACTGTCATGAGGACTCTGCAATGACACCATCTTGGACCGGAGGGCTGGATATTTACATCCACACTCTGCGAAGCAATGGACTTATCTTACATCACATTTTAAATCTATGCAAGCCTTTTCTTGTAGAATTTACATCTTGAACTCTTTGCACGTTGAAGTGTTTGATTAAAGTGTTTTGATCTGCTTGAAACGGTTTTATTTGATTTTTACACCGCACATGTAATGTCCAACAAACTAAAGGTGTCCCAAATGAATTGTATCAGAGTGAGTTTTACCGCACGCCAGAATGCAGAATGCAATGATGCATATAAATTATTGATGAAGAATAGCTTATTTTTAGGACACTTCAGTCAGCAGCAAAATATTGGATTTAATTTTAGAGCATGATCATGGGAAGATACAGGCAGCATAGTGACCAAGAGTATTCAGTGAGACAATGGGCGAACAAGATTCTTAAAGGAGACATATTATACCACCAGGTGTGAGTGTGATTAGCCTTACAAGCCGTTTCGAAAATCTGCCCCATATCTCTAGTGGGCGTGTCCACCTTGATCTGTGCTGGATAAATCAGTCTACCAACCTAACCAGTGGACTGAAGTAAACGTTGCTCATCCAACCAGCACAGATCTAGGTGGACACGCCCTCTAGTGATGTCATATGGGGCAGATTTTCGAAACAGCTTGTAAGGCTAATCACACTCACACTTGGTGGTATAATATGTCTCCTTTACAGGGAAACCATTTGCATTGTGGGTAGTTAATACAAAGGCAAAAATGGTGAGTGGGAGTGACCATCGTGGGGAGTTTAGGATTGGTCATGGCTGAAGTCAGTCAGGCCAAGTTAAATCGCAACACTATGGGTGAAGTGGACATGTCTGCAGGTCGTAAAGCAAGACAGTTAAAGGATTCTACACAATCAAGAAGACGATTGGCCTCAGTATCAGACTTTGTGGCTCCAGTGGCGATGCAGATGCCAACTATCTTAACACCACTCAGATAGAGGGGGGGGGGGGGGGGGGGTATAGGTCCAAGGAGAATGTATAAAATTCCTTTTAAATTGACTAGTTATTATATTATCAAGGTTCATATAATTTGTATTGAATTGTATATTATAGCTAGAATTAATATTTCCACAACAATTAGTGATACGCATAGTAGAATCAAAGCTATCATAATAGGATCTCACTATATTTGAGTTGGTCATCCAGAACTGGATTGTACAGGTTTCATATGCAAACCCATTGAGATAAGGGCTTCATTTATGGTTAAAAACAGATGAGATATTTAATTACACTTCTCTGTTATGGGCATATTTAAATAATTGTGCAAAAGGCATAATTACATAGTACAATATATCCATATTTATTGATGGATTTTTGATGTTTAGAGCAAACTGGCCTATTCAACAGATTTCAAGTGAGTCATTGTTCCCAGTTCCCTAAAACAGCATCCTGCTTTCAGGCCCTGCTCCCTTTTAGGCCTGAAAACAGGATGCTGTAGGGAACTGATTTGGTTACGGCTATTTGGCTCAACATTGCCACACATTGTTTTTGTATAATTGTTTTGTTCATTAGTAAAATGTATTATCATAGAGTTATCACAGAGGATATATGTAAATAAAAAAGGATACAACCACTGCCGTAATGATAAAACGGTGACTACAATTAAACAATATGCACGTTCTTACCATAGAATGTTTAAAGGGGACATATGATACCACCAGGTGTGAGTGTGATTAGCCTTGGCATAACATGTCTCCTTTAAAGGGAAACCATTTGCATTGTGGGTAGTTCATACAAAGGCAAGAATGGTGAGTGGGAGTAACCATCATAATAAAGGTAATAAACCCCAGCAGCCACTCCTGTTGATCATCTAGGGTAATCACACAAGCATGTGTATCTCAATCGAGGTTAGGGGATTATTGAAGTCGTGTTAAATAAGGTTTGCTCGTGTTTTAAATAGGATTCTTAATTGTCCCATTGTATTTGTGTATTTATATGTATTGAAATGTTGTTCTGTTTGGTTGACCTACTGTTTATATCTATTGCACATTTGTACTTCTCTTTTTATTTGTATCTTGTTATCGGGGCGTCGATGAAAAAGAGAGCGTGCTCTCAATGGCCTACCCTGAATAAATAAAGGTTAAATAAAAAATATGGCAGCTGTTCTGCTCCGGACCAGCAGGGGCAGTAGGGTGTTGTATTAACACGACCCGCAACACCAAAACACATCACGCAAACAAGGAAGAACTAGAAGAAGAAACAACAACAACCACAACAAAGTTAACGCGACGCAAATTTAAGGTATGCCAACTAAAGGACGGCGTTCTCTTTAATCAATCAGTGTTTTTATAAGTTGACGTGTATTTATCCAAATGTGACGATGTGACCATTCGGTTGGGTTCGGGTTGTGTGTTCCTCGGCTCCTTGCTAGATGAGCCTTAGCTAACGTTAACTATAATCCACATCCTCTGGTTTCAAAGTTGTACTTCGAAATACAGTTCATGTCTCATTTGTATCTGAAACAGTGTGATTAACGGGTTGTTTCGCTGTGGTTTATCGCTAAGGGGGGCATGCAACAGGACCTTACTAGCCACTGATATCATCTGGAACAGGACCCCAACACACGCTGTGTAGTCTCGTTAATAAGTGGTTTTGATGTTGTTTTTACCATCAACCAAGACTCGACATGCATATCAGCTATTCAGATGTGTTGTTTAAATTTCACGTGTTGCCGCCCCAATAAACCGATAAGATCCAGAACCGGGAACAGGAAGTGAAGGTCACAATTAGGTTCCCACAGGCACTGAAAATGTGATAATACTCAGGATAAATAATCACGTTTTGTAAAATAGATGCACGCCTCATGTGGGGGGATGATCTTAGAGTAGTGTTACAATGTCATGGTATGGTATCTGCGTACAAAATCTACATGTGCTTCTTTTTCTTCCATGATTTCCCACAGTTCGGTAGCACCTTTGGGAAGGCAGAATGGTGGATTCTGGGGTGTGGGACATCGGCGCTCGGCTGGGCCTTTGTCTGGCTCTTTGCTGCACATTGACACCCTCACCTACGCACGCCTACATCTACGCAGTGAGTCCTTTCCCTTGCATGCATAATCAATAGTGTATGATGTAGCATATACAATAACCTAGCATTTATTACTCATATTGCTTGGATATGGATATATATTTTCCGCATGTTCTTTTATTAAATGTATTTCTTTTTAATTGTTATTACTCTCCTGTACTGGATAACCACATTTCCAATCTGGGATTAATGGATTTATTCCATTTTATTCTAATCCACAAAAATGTCTCCTTATTCCTTCCTTCTCCGATATATTATAGCATTATGTGAATATGAGCGCATCGTTGTTCGAGGACCTGCCGGCGTTGTTCGGCTCCGAGCTCCCCCAACAGGGTCTAAGGGTACGAAAGAAGAAGAGAAGCATGATCAGAGCCAAACGATTGTTCCGATCCCCTCATAATGCTAATGTGTTTCCTTCTGTCCATCAGGGTGTGTTGGTGGCGTCTCGTCCAATGAATGCCTGTTCAGCAATAGAGCCAGCCCCATTGCCCCCGCAAGGAAATGCCAACCTCACTAAGTTCATAGTTCTGATCAAACGTTATGAATGTAACTTTGACATAAAGGTCAGTCATTGCTTCAAATTTAAATCAGACAGCGTGTGTGTGTGTGTGTGTGTGTGTGTGTGTGTGTGTGTGTGTGTGTGTGTGTGTGTGTGTGTGTGTGTGTGTGTGTGTGTGTGTGTGTGTGTGTGTGTGTGTGTGTGTGTGTGTGTGTGTGTGTGTGTGTGTGTGTGTGTGACCAACATTTTTTTAGTTTATTTTTACATAACCAAGATGGCCGCTCGGTACACAAGTACAGTAAAATAATAAGTCTATGATTTTGTTCCTAGGTCCTTCATGCCCAGCAGGCTGGCTATAGTGCTGTCATCATCCACAACATGAACTCGGACGTCCTGCTCAATATGAACGCCAGCAATGGTGAGGCCTTCCCTAGCAAATGTATTTCATTCATTGGGCCTCTTTCCCCTAGTGGGCTCCCACCAAACTGGCCTTTAGAACCAAGAGGGAACCAAGTTGGCCTGGAGGGGATCTGCGACCACCGCTTGGCTTCAACAGATTCAAAGTGTTCTTAATGATCTGAATAATTGTCTCTGTCACAATTTACTAGTCATTATTGTGAACCATAAAAATACAAAAATAAATTGAAAAACAATAGGTTGTCTCGCAACATAGTTGCTTGACACCCAATAAAAGTTAAGCGGTAAAGTCAGTAAATGCAAATACACATAAGAAATAGACATATACATTAAGAAGTCTTCTTCCAGTCAGGTTGTGTATATTGTCGATGGCAGTCTCTACTCTGATCTGCCTGTAGAAACCATCGCGGAGGAGATCGACATCCCCGCAGTGTTCACCAGCTACTATGCCTCCCAAGTTCTCCGGGAACATATAATTCCAAATGAAGGGTAAGTACATAGGCCCATGAGGGCCTGTTTGAAACCTTTTTATTTCCTTTTTTTTAAATTGTATTATTATTAAATCCATGATTTAAGATTATTTAATTATCACAACACATTAGTTAGTGGTTAGTGAGGTCCCCACTTCACTTTAGGCGTCTTTGAGTGTTATTAATTATTATTATTCTTCATGTTTAACCTCTGTTTTCCTTTTATTCCTAGTCTGTTTTACATAGTTTTGAATGATGACTATATGCTCTGTAAGGTGACCTTGGGTGTCTTGAAAGGCGCCTCTAAATTAAATGTATTATTATTATTTATTAGACAAAGCTTGGATTTGCCACAGCAGGCAAATCCGGTTGACATGCCCTTAAATATCTCAACCTGTGGTAACCCTGTGTGATGTGTTGCTGCTCGTGTTCCCAGGGCTTATGTGATTCTGAAGCTGGAGGTGGCTTTCCCGCTTGTGTACTATCTCATCCCCTTCACGGGAGTGGTGGGCCTCATCATGCTGGTTATGGGCCTCGTCATGGTATGTGGCCCTGTTGTGTTACCATGGTGATGATTTTCAATGGCCTTGCGGGTTGTTCTGGAGGGTACACCTCACCATTGAGTTAATAGATTTTTCCTTCAAAATGTAGTGAGAAATATTTATACACGTGCATCTCAATAAATTATAATATTGTGGTGGTTGTACTTCATTTCAATAATTCAAGCGAAACTATATAATATAGATGAATTCAATGAATCTTTATCAAAGATATTTTTTTCTTTTGCTATGATCAAATAGGTAAACTGTCCTGTATTAATCTTTTCTTTCTTCTGACTAATTTAATCAGGTTGTACGCTGTGTGCAGTACAGAAAACGTTTGAGGAGGAATCGCCTGTCCAAGGAGCAACTGAAGCGCCTTCCAATCCACAAGTTTAGAAAAGGTAACCTTTTGGCCTCAACCAGGTCATCCGCATGCTTATACACGGCTATTGATTATTCTGCTTATTCCTGGGAGAATTGCTGGACATTTCCTGGAAATTCCTAGAAATAACTATTGTAATTTCCAGGTGATATACCCACAAGATACATTGGCCTTGGAGTAGTCCCTGATTTTTCCGTCGCCTGTTCTATGGAAAAACACACACACACACACACACACACACACACACACACACACACACACACACACACACACACACACACACACACACACACACACACACACACACACACACACACACACACGTTTGTTTTTTTTACATTATATTCATGTTTTTTGGTGTCCATCTACAGTATCTTTACTTATAAACATAAACATGGTTCAAGGGCCATTCTCTGTTCTTAGCGCCACGTTATTTAGGATTATGTTTTACAGTTTGGATTGGACTGAGCATGCTTCTTTCAATTCAAATCTGCCTTGTATGTGTGATATGTTACATGGCAGAGTTGCATTACCATTGATGACTTGGTTAAAACAGAGTGAAGATATTTTACATATAATGTATTTGATCTGTGATCTTCTTTAGGTGATGACTACGATGTTTGTGCAATCTGTCTGGATGACTACGAAGACGGAGATAAGCTGAGGGTATTGCCGTGTTCTCATGGTAATTCACTTATTCACTGTGCTTTGCATGTTCTACGGTGTTTATAATTTTTGCAAAAAAGCACAGTTGGTTTGACTATTGCGTTATTAAATTGTCTATTTTGTGATAGTTATTCGTATTTTTTGGAACGACCAATTTTTGAGAAGTCCTTATGACAACACTGAAAGGTTGTCTCAAATTTTATGGACATGATTATTATTTTTCTGCTTGCACAGCCCTGGGTGCATAACGCTAAGTAGGTTCAGAGACATCCGTCCCTCTCCCATTGATACGCACCCACCCTCCTCCCCCTCCCCCAGCCTACCACTCCAAGTGTGTGGATCCATGGCTCACGCAGAGCAAGAAGACCTGCCCCGTGTGCAAGCAGCGCGTCACCCGGCCCCACCCGGACCACCCCGAGTCCGAATCCGAGGAGGAGGAGGAGGAGGAGGAGGAGGTGGTGGTGACCGCCCGGCGCCGGGACCCCGAGGGCGGCGGCGGCGCCGAAGGCGACTCGGAGCGCACGCCGCTGCTCCGGCCCTCCAACCCCGGCTCCCCGTCCGGCAGCCTGGCCAGCTCCTACTGCGCCACGGTCACCGTGACCACCGCCCAGTGCCTGGCGCCGTCCCCCCGCTGTGACTCCCCACTGCTGGGGGGCTACCACGGCTACTACTCCCCCGAGGAGAGCTCAGACTCGGAGGGCGAGGGCGCCGGGGAGGTCGCGCAGCCCACCGAAGACGACACCGCCCGGCTCTTGGGGACCGGTGGGCTGAACGTCTGATTGGGGGGGGGGGGGGGGGGGGCGCACGCACAAGCTCCTGGTCTACTCTGGTCCCGAGCCTCCTAGGTCGTTTTGTCCTGACGGTGATTCCGTCTAGAGGAGTGCCCCTCCCCTCCCCGCGGCCTCTAGCAGTCCGTGCGCGTGGATGTGTAGTCGTCACTCGTGACCCCGTCTTTAGCTGTGGAGATTTTGGAAGAACACTCGTCACTTTGGTGTGATTGTGTCAGAATACTAACCCCGATAATCTGTAATCTGTTTTTTGACGCATTCATCGAATATTTCATAGGGCCAAAGCAACTGTTTAATTGAACCACCACCACTGTCACGTATGGATATATGTAGTGATCGTATCACACGTGAAGTAAACCTGTAATTTATCCTAAGCCTGATTAATCAAATGACAAATGGGTTTGAGGTAGTATAAGCAATAATGTAAAGAAAATAATGGATTACACCTAAATGTCGGCGATACTCTTTGCTGATACCTGGCCCTTGTGTAATTATTTTAGAAACAATGTGCAATGTGCAATGTATCAGAAATATTTAACATTTCAGATTTTTCTTGTGTTATTGAAGTCGGTCAATATTTGGTAAAAAGTTTTCTGTTTTTATTGAATACACAACTTATTAAGGCTGGTAATGGGGATACATTTGGAACAGATGAATCTAAACTAAAAAAATTCAGTGCTGGTAAAAATGAGGGAGAAAACAATTGTCTACGGGAAGGAATTTCCATAAGCACCAACCGAGACAATATAAGGGTTTTCTGGACCATTTTCAGCTCCAAACTATTTTTTTAACTAAAATGTAACATCATGATGTCCCCAGGATATCTATGTTTTTAACACTTTCTTTTAATTGTTATTCATATTCAATATTGTTTTCAAGCCTTTGTAAATGGTTAAAAGGTATTGCATAGTAATGGAGTTCCTATAGTTAACAGTTCTGTGGCTTTTACTCAACACTATTGAGTCTGTTAATGATCTGTGTACATAAATAATTTCTTAGATTGATCCAATGTGTCATCTGTATTAGAAACGTTAGTGGGTTTGTAAATGGTGCAGCCTGTGAAACAGATTTTCTTTTTTTTTTCATTATGCATTTGAGAATGCATAATCATAAAAACTGCAATGTTACTACATTTTTGGTGGACTTCTGCAAAATGTATAACCATAGAAATGTTTTTAACTGTAAGAAAGGAACTGCAATTTATCATTTGCAAATGGAAGAGACAAAATTTACGGTTCTGTTTCATGTACGTCGGCAGTGACTACGTAGCCCGTTCGTAATAAAAACAAACAAACAGGAAGACAGCATCAGACCAATTCCAGTCAACTGTTATCTGACTGCTTGCCAGCCATTTCTACTGCCAACACAAATCTTTAACTCAGTCTTGATTGACACAACATTCTTGCACTTTTTGTGATGCGGCTTGGAGGAACACTCAGCATCACCTGTTGAAATCATTCTGATGGGCCGTAAACTGACTGCAACATGGTGTAGCTGCTTCGAGATTTAAGATTAAACTGCTAATGCAGCCTACCACTTGGAGTGGTAGGCTGGAGAAGGGGGAGGGTAATGGGTGTATAATATATCAATGGGAGGATAACATAACCACACATTTTAACGTTTTCTAGCTAGGATAAGAAACATTTATGTATAGTAGATGTCTGTTTTGGACCATCAGGAGAACAAGTACACACACACTCCTGGATACTTCCCTGGTGCCACTCACAGCTTAATGCTGCTTAAATTGAAAAAAAGAAAAGAAAAATTATAGCATGTTGTTTTTTAACTCCAGTAAATAGCTTTTTCTAAGTCTAACCGTTTTGTATAACGTAAATCCAACTGCATCTTTGAGTGTTGTTGGTTCAATGTGGTTGATTTGATCTCGTTCTGTCTGACACCTTTCAGAATGAAAAGGAAGAGGGCAAATATTTATTTTTTTATGCTTCCGACATAATTGCTACTCAACGGCTTGTTGAAAAATGCATGAAGAATGATTTAGGGGGCGTCCCGATGACTCACCGGGTAGAGCTTGTACCAACCCTCTCTCTCCCATACCTTTGTCTGTGTCACTATCATAAAGCATAAAATAATATAATGATTTACGTTATGTTGACTAATTAAAAATTACATGATTGAGAATGATTATTTAAGGTAATTCAAGTATTGTGTGGGTGTGTGTATGACTTTTTATATATATATATATTTTTTTTTTTGACAATCATATATAGCTATATATGTATATATCTATATATATATCATAATAGTTTGAGATATAAAATGCTCAAATGTAGTTTGCTGGTCACGCTATGTCTTGGATTCAAAATGACCAAAAATACATTAATATTGATTAATATATGTTAACGGTTAGGATGGCCATTGTAGGTTCTCCGCTGGCTTCCATTTGGAAGTGTTCCATGTGTCTACAGCTCACCGTTCACTATTGACTTAATAACACTTGATCTCCCAAATCCTGACAGTCCTCCCTTCTCTGATCTCTGATGCCTCTCAACCTGAAAACAGGGTCTCCTCAGGCCTTAACTTCTGCCCATAAGATATCAAAGCTTTTTCCTCATTTTTAATGAGCTCTTGGTGTGTAATGCGGAGACCTTCAGCGGCTGATTAGGCAGCGCTCTTAATCCTTGCATACAAACAAGGTTTCCGTTAGGGCTCTGCATGACCCAGCTTGGCACCTTTCAGGCAAAGAATAGCAGGTGCTGATTGGAGGACTACTTTCCCATAATGTGCTGGCTCAGTAGCTGTTTGCATGTATATCTCAATTAGCAGGATGTGTGTGCTTCCAGAATGTGTGAGAACAATAGTTCATGGTTTCATTTTCTTATCAAAGGCTGATAAGGTGAATAGCATATGGGCATTCATTCAGCATGAAAGTTGACATTATATGAGACTAATCCGTCGTTTGCAATACCTGGGAACAATGAAAACTTTACCAAGGACGAAAAAAACCATGTTCTTGTCCACGTCATCCTAATTTCATGTAGCTTGAGGCTTGAGCAAATGTAAACTCTTTACTGTAGTCGTTAGTGGTTGGGAACAGAGATGTCTGGCTCCTTGCCTTCCTGGTGTTGTAGACCGGGGTCCTGTTTGCTTCTTCTGCTGCTGGTCTTCTCGTCAGTAGTGCTCTCCTCTGAAGAGCTCCTCCAGGAACAGGTTGGTGACCATCTCTAATGTTGTCTTCTTATATTGGATGTACTTGTTGTTTTAAGCACTGAATACTGCCAATGCTGAAAAAGGGTTTTTGGATTATTACATAATTTTACTACTAAATTATTCAGAGGAGACACTTTCTAACCAAAGCTTACTGTGAATTCAATTCAGATGCAGACACTGGGAGTTTCAAACTCACGGCACTTTACTATCTTGTAACCGTGTCAAGTTGTGACAATTATACAGCAATGCTTCTTTTTGAGTAGAAGATATTCACAATTTGTGTGAACAGTTGGTGTGTGCAGATGTGAGTGTGTAGATATAAATATACTTGTGCAGATATAATAGGCCTACTTATTTATGAGATGAAGTCATCAAACCCACTTACTTTTATTTGAGGTTGTTTAGTATAAAGAGGTGGCGAGAGATAAGCAGATACACAGCACATTCAATGCGGGTCTCCCATGAATGGCTCATTATGGAGTTGAACATTTTTTTTACAGTCTGAATCAGTGTAGCCCAGGCCTACTTGATGCAAAGGACTGAATACCAAATTTCCACTACAACTATTTTGTATAATGCAATGCATACTATATTCTAGTGTCTATAACGTGTTGGTAAATGTGTTATCGATATTGATATATTCATACCGTTCATTCATCCTTTCATTACTCACCATTATGTTTGTGCTGATAATAGGCTATTTCAGATTATGCCTTTCACCAGAACATCTTCTCCATCTGCCGGGACCAGTCAGGGAGGAATTGTGGATTGGAGGGAGAATCTAGAGATGGCCGAGGCGCTCCACAACGGGCCCAGGATGTGCTTGAAGTTGTCCTGGGAGGCCGACCAACAGGCACGCGTGTCTGGCCTCACGTTCTTCTGGATTACATGAGGAAGCAATGGAAATTCAGAGCAAGGACAAAGAAAGGTGTAACAAAATAAACGTGAAATATGAATACATTACGATTTTGTATTTGCGTAATTTGGATTGGTGTTAAATGTAAATTATTTGTATTGTGGAAAAGTTAATCAGTGGAACTTAAGCGTAATTATTTCTAAGTTCTTGCAATAAAAAAAACAATACTAAATGATTGAGTGGAGGAACACAATGAGGGTGTGTTCCAGTTCTTTCCCTCCCTGCCCCACACCGCTCTGGTTGGAGACACTTCTGGAGGTTGTGGGTCCTTCGAGCAAGAATGGCGAAGCAAACACCTGGGATGGATGTGAGCTTGGATTTGAATAATAAGAGGAATAATAAACACGTCTCAGTATAATAAAAGAAAAACAATGCTTCTATCACATAGAAGCGTAAGGATAAAGACGGGACATGGAAGAGCACAACAAAAATCCCTTCTATTCAGACAATAAGCATATATTCATCCAATGGACAACAATACCACCGTATGTGATTGTGGAATACATTCATAAAGCAGATTATATTCAACTTTGATAGTCACATTAACTAATTGAACTTAACACATAAGTAAGTATAAGTTGAATGAGAACAAGAATGAAGAGGGCTCCCTTCTTCTTTGTGGCCATCATAAAGCCCTCCCCGTCTTGTCCTGTCAGGATGAGGTGATCCAGGTATAGAGAGGTTTACAGCTTTTAGGGGTCAATTTGGAGTCAGCTGCGTGTCCAAGGTTAATCTCAGGGGCACCAGAAGGTTTTAAATGAGTTAAGTATGTGGATGTCCCTCACAGTATAGTCCTTCGTTGACTCTTTTTCCACACTTTATTTCATTCCTATAGGCAAGATAACGATTATACTACCTTTAAACATATGTTTAATGTCTCCCATGATAGTAGGCTTGCCTACAGCAACCTCTGAAAAATAAAGAAATCCACTTATGGGTAATAATGTAACTATGGTCTACTCCTAGTCAAACAGCATATTGAAATGTCTTAAATAATACCAGCTACACTACCACGTCTTACAATGGCTACATACTTAGACCATCCCTCCGTTTTACGTTATCATCGGTGATCATGCAAATTATGTATAATCAAACCTTCAAACCCACAATTATACCTTCATGTATATTTCAGACTAACTCAGGTAGGCTTATAATTATACCAGTGCCACTAGCCCTACGAGTTACATTGTACTGCACACTGCTCTGTGTTGGTGTTGTTCATATAAAGCCAATTACTTGCATATGTCACATTATTTGGCCAATTGAGGGGGAAAATACTAATTCTTGGAGCATGGTGCTGAGGCCCCTTCAGGGCCCTGTGGCACGAGGGGAGGATAGTCGACTGAGTATGACGTCATCATTGTACGATACGAAGAGCTGAGCAGAAGATAAAAGAAGAAAGGGGGGGTCAGACGAAAATCGTACAAGTAACAGGTATTTAAAGATTTTGAAGTTGCTAACCGTTTGCTACAGTAATATGTGTATTTCGCCACGGCACAATTCAATGTTATAATTATCTTAAAGATAGCGGTTTTATTTTAATGGATGATGTCTGCAGCTAGTCGCTAGCTTGTAGGCTAACGTTAGCTAGGTGGTCCTCCAAGTTCTAGTAGTAAACCAGTGAAACCAAAGCCAATTGCATCTGGTGCCTTGTCGTAGTGTTATCATTTGGGTAACAGTTCCAGCGCGGCACCCTCTCTGAAATAATTATCTCCCAGAGTCGTGATTGAGTACGATAGCAGTTCTTTGCGCATTTACAAGTGCAAACAAGTTGGCTTGTTAGTTTGAAGATCAGTCTCACATCCGACCTACTCGCGCTACACTAACGTTACACCTGTTATAATTGCTGCATTAAAATATATTATTTAATTGAATCACCCTATCCCCAATTAAACTACATTTATTATGTTTGGCTTTTGTTCCTGGGGTATATGTGTAATTTACCTATACAACTGTTGGAGCATTGATATTTATTTTGTGGTCAGCCTTGATCTCAGTCCAACCTAGAAAACGCCTGATCATCCCCTTCTTGCTATTAATAGACTAGCTGCCCCCTCAATGATCAAAACACTCAAAAATACTGTTAAGAAAACTGACCTGGCATTTAAGTTAAAAACCAAAACAACATAATAATAATAGGAATCACTAGAATAATAATATGTGTAATCCCACTTGGAATGCATAATGTCAGAATGAGACTAATTAATCATACCTCCATGTTGCTAAGCTATCCTGCCTCCCGTGGAGATGGGTGACAGCGATGACGAATACGATCGCCGGAGGAGAGATAAGTTTAGGCGGGAACGGAGTGACTTTGATCGTTCAAGAGAGAGAGAAGACAGGCGTCGGGATGATTGGAATGACAGGTAAAGTACAAATGGTGAAGCAATCGATCCCAGACACTGCACAAGGATCCCTGAATAAACAGAACATTCTGGAAAGACGGCCGGTGTATGGTGTGTAACCCAACCTTTCTTGTGTGTCAGAGAATGGGACCGAGGCAGCAGGGAACGGCGAAGTCGGGCAGAGTATCGGGATTATGACCGAGGTCGTCGTGAGAGGTTCACCCCTCCAAGGCATGATATCAACCCACAGCAGAAACGCATGAGGAGAGACTGGTAAGGATTAATTTGTCCCCCATACCCGACGGGAGCGGGGAGTGTAGTCTAGAGGCTAGGAGGTACAATTCCCATCCCAGCCAGAAGCTAACAGGATGGATCCCCAAAGTATGCAGCCTAACCTGCAAGCGTCCTTGAGCAAGATAAACTTCTCCCTGTATATGTATCTGAATTCACGCTGCTGATCTTTATCCAAAAGCGTGGTGGTGGTGGTATATCCTACTTCCACTGTAATCTTGTTTTAAAGGACCAATACATGTCCCCTATATTCTTGTTTCAAACGAGTAATCAAGATCCAGTGTATTCTTGTTTTAAATGAGTACAGTGATTACGCATCCAATGTATTCTTGATTCAAAGCTCCGGTCTCTATGTGCAGGGATGACCATGGTGGGGACCACTACCATGGGGGCTATGACCTGGGATACGGTGGTGGTGGTGGTGGCGGCGGTGGAGGCGGTGGGGGGCCAAGCTATGCCCCTCCACAGCACTGGGGCCACCCAGACCTGCACCTGATGCAGCCTCATCATGGCATCCCTATCCAAGCAAGGTAACCAAGCTGTGTGACCTGCTATGCTGAATGTGACCTGCATGTGGCCCGCTTTTTGAAGTCCCAACAGCACAATCCTGATATGATTTTTTTATTTTAATTTTTTTATTTATTTATTTTGGAGAAACCCTGTAGGGTCAATAATGTAAACCTTTTCCCTAATCTGAAAATGTTACACAGGCTATATTAAACTCTGGGTGGGCACGTCCCTTGGGCTGTAGCATCACAGCAGCGTTGTGATGCTAACGCTAGACATAACCAAGAAATATTCAGCCAAATGTTTTTCATATGTTTTTCAAATGTTCTCATTTTCTTTTATTCGTAATGATATATATAGTAATTTAAAACGTATGTTTTTGTGTGCCTGGGGTTCCGAGGCTGAACTGTACATTCCTGTGTGTCCTTGGTTCCTAGGCTAGGCAACATCCATGACATGGACCTGGGCCCTCCCCCTCCCATTATGAAGAGCTTCAAGGAGTTCCTGGTGTCACTGGACGACTCAGTGGATGAGACTGACGCCGTCAAGCACTACAACGAGTACAAGATCGACTACCGCCGGCAGCAGATGCAGGACTTCTTTCTGACGCACAAAGATGAAGAGTGGTACGGGACCCAATGCCTTTTACTGCGTATTATATGCTCATAGTGCAGGCCGATAGGTTACTAGTTTTTATAGTATCCTTGTTGTATGTCTCTACATCTGTGATCGGTTTATCCCAGCACTTGATATTGGAGGACATTGTGCCCTCAAAAGAGTGACAAGTTATTAAAAGGTCCTCTCGTTTATCTATGGGCTCTAATGGGCCCAGTGGTCCATGGGCAATTAGTTAGCTTTTCACCTTTTATCTTTATTTCAAATTGGTTATGTGACGTTCCACTGAGCCACCACAATGCTAATATTGAGCTCGAAGTCGTTATAGGAAGGACCTAACATTTGTCCCAACAAATCACATGGAAACATTATTTACATTTGTACACATTACAAACAAGTTTTTTTTGTAACTTGGCAATCATTAAGAAAAGAAATACACATTTCCTTGCTTGATTAGTGCTCTGATGTTATCCCTAGATTGAAGTGCTGCATACTTGTGAAAATGCCAAAGATCATGTTTTTACTGTCTTCTGTTCTGTTGTGTCATAACCAATCCTTCCTCCCTCCGCTCAACGTCCACTTCCTCAACGTGGACAAGTGTCGCGCTTTTTTTGTTTTTGTTTTTCGGCGATAAAGAAAAAGTGGAAACACAACCGCGCGGGATTGCGTCGCTTAGTCAGCCAGGGCACGCGCTGCGCACAATGCAGCCGCACTTAGACACACAGTACCAGGGCTCTTAGACAGACAGTGAAGCACAGACGACAACGCACGCATGGAGCTGCCATTTTTATTTTTGGTCCGTTTCATGGTTTTGACCTTTGCTCCCCCCTCACCCCTCTCTCCATTGTCTTTTTACATTCGGATCAGTAAACCAATCCCCCAAAAACAGAGTATGAGTGTGTACAGTCACACCAGGGCCGTGAAGTGGAGCACACTTTCACAGAAGAGACCACTCTTGGTATTTATTTGTTATTAAACTGGGAGACCCGAAGGTAAATTTAGTCCACTCAATGGTTGTTGTTGTTTTTAATTCTTTCTGTCAAAATTCTGACTTTGTAAAATGTTCGAATGATTCTTATGCAATGCATCATGTTGGCCGTCTCTGGTGAGCTACCGAGAGGCTTTCTCATAAAGGCAGTGAGGCAGTATCCATCCTCACTTAAGGACCACCTTAATTTGAATGGATATATAAATCAAATAAACATAATTATTCTTAACACAAGCAGATATAAATATTCCCCAATAAAATACTTAGATTGGCTGAATGATTCTAATCTATGAAAATAAATAGTTCTGTTTCTCCTTTTGATGACATTGGCAGTGTGGGAACAACAAGCAGACATTTAATGTTTGCCTCCCATCCATTCCATCCTCCATTCCCCCCTCCCTCATCCACTCCCTACACCCCCCCCCCCCCCCCCCCCCTTCTTTTTGTTTGGTATTTCCTTCCCCCGCCCCCTCCGTCACCTGGCCCCTAGGTTCCGCTCTAAGTACCACCCTGTCGAGATGGAGCGGCTGGCGGTGGAGTCCCGCGGCTCCCTGCAGAACCGCCTCAACGTCTTCCTGTTCCTCATGGAGAACAGCTGGCTGGACAACGTGTCGCTGGACATCGACCGCGCGCAGGCGATCACCAAGGTCCTGGACGCAGGTGTGGTGTGGCCGACAGCCTGAGGAGTTAAACAAAAAAGGGGGCTCTTCATGCCATGGGACCTTTTTAAGATTAACTTGAACACCCGAGGCTTGAATGCTTCCAGCGTAGCTCCTGTTTCGCCGATTTTCGATTTTTTTTAAATGTATTATTATTGATTCTTTTTATATATCAGCATAGCAAGTCACTTTATTATTAATTTATTTTAATCACATTGATGATCGATTGTAACTTATTGTACTATAATTATTTAATTATGCTCTGAACAACCTACAAGCAGCAGCTGGTCATCCATTTTGATAGTTTTTGGTAATTCTTCCAGATTGATTTGAGTCCACTGACCGCCTTCTAGATCCCCGTACCCCATCCGTCCAGTCTGTTAGATTTCAGCTTATTTCTAAACTGTTCGGACAGACTCTGCGTTGTGTATTTTCAGTCGTAGTAGTAATTCTTGAAGTCGAAATCAAAGCAGCTTGACAGGTTGGATCAGAGGGTTGAATAGATGGTTTATTCCAGGATGTAATACAGCGAGATACAGACTTAGGTTGAATAATCTATAGTGGACCCGGTGGTCGATGACTTGTTCCTTGGCTGTCGAACCCTCTTCTCGTCGAACCAAAGGGTTGGGGCGAGTATTATACAAAAAGGGGATATATTAATAACACGAAAACAGACGCACTCTCAGCATTGATAAGGTATCTGGCCCTGGCTATGTCCCGGAGGACCAGGTCGGTTCAACCTTGTTGAAACATAACAATGGCAGAATGTTGGAGATAACACCTTGTATCAGTATGAGAGGCCCTGGCCTGTTCCTAGACTAGAAATGTGAACAAAAGAGAGACACTAAAATACACCAATATTCTACAAGTCCCTGATGAAGGCCTCGTTCATATACCCTGCGTCTCCCTTCTCTGCCTCCCTGCAGCCGTGATAAAGATGGAGGGAGGCACCGACCACGACCTCCGTATCCTGGACCTGCCCTTTGAGGAGGAGGAGAGGGAGCGGGACCGGGAGAGGGAGCGGGAGCGGCCGGCCCCCGGTCCGGGGGGGCCAGAGTCCTCCAGGAGGGAAGACCCCAGAGTCGGGGAGGGAGAGCGCAAGCCCCCGTCGGATAAAGACCAGAACAAAAGGGTGAGCTTTGGATCTTGGGCTGGTTCTGAAATATGAATCTTGTTCTATTATGGAAGAGGTTAAAACGTGGTGGGCGAATGCAAAGTTGTGGGGTATAGGATGTCAGTTTACACCTCGTAACAAACAACATTTTAGACGTATAATTCCTAATAGTTGTGGGATTGGATTGGCAGGGGGGGTTATTTACCACTCTATCTGTAACACGGGGGGGGGGTGGCTGTGCCGCAGGCGGAGAGTAATCCAGCCGGCTCCGAGCAGGGCGGAGCGGCCCGGCCCGGACAGGGCAACGGACTGAAGGCGGAGAAGGGGAAGGGGTCCCCGAGCAAAGAGGTTCCTGAGAACAAGAAGGTCAGTGGGTCCTGCCGCTGGGCTGGGCCTTGTCCCCACCGGCCAATCCGACTCTCAGCGAGTGACGTTCATTCATATCGACGTTCTCCGCTTTTTGTTCAGACGAGGAGAAAGAGGAAGAGGAGCGGCGACAGCGAAGACGAGGCCAGCGCCTCGGACAGCGAGTTCGATTCGGATTCGGACTCAAACTCTGTGTCCTCTGATAAACCCGCCGAGAAGGAAGAGCCGGAAAAGAAGAACAACAACAACAAGGAGGAGGAGGAGGGAGAGGAGGGTGAGGAGGGAGAGGAGGGAGAGGAGGGCAAAGGTCAGTGCCGCCAAGTCCCCCCCCCCATGCGATCCCAGTAAGAAAACGGTTATCGCGTTTCACATTAAGCTGACATTCATTTCTCCTGCCAGACGACGCAAAGGAAGTGAAAGTGGAGGAGAAAAAACCAGAGGAGCCAGAGGAAGAGGAGGACAAGGAAGAGAGGGTGAAGGAAGAGAGGGAGGAGAAGAAGAAGCCCAAAGACGACGCGCCCAGGCCGCGGCCTCTCCACAAGACCTGCTCCCTCTTCATGAGGAGCATCGCGCCCACTATCTCCAAGACTGAGATCGTCTCTGTGAGTGATTTTATGAGTTAGGCTCTCGGTTTTACTTTGATGTTAAATGTTTCTTACTCGGTGCCAACTTTCTTTAATTCAATGAGAATTTCCCTTTGGACAATATTCTCATGTAAACAGTATTACAAATAAATGTATTATAATGGCTACATTTGTTATATGTTCTTGGCTATCCTCACAAAATAATGGTTGGACTTTATTTAATAATATATAAATATAATAATGATAATGTATAATTTTTTTATTAATGACTACTTTTATAGAGACATTTTTCTTACCTTCTCTCAGCTGTGCCGGAGATACCCCGGCTTCTTGCGCATCTGCCTGTCGGACCCCCACCCTGAGCGCAGGTGAGTGGCCAGGTTCCTCCCCCATCATAGGGGTGAGGATGGAGATACTACAGATACTATTTCTGAGCACCCAAGTCTATTGGGATTCTGTAAAAATGCTATCCAATATTACTAAATTTGGCCGAGATTTGATCCTTTGTGTGGTTTGAACGTATGGTTCAACCTTGGGAACGGTTTCAGTGTCCGCTATCGTTTTCTATATGGGAGAGTCCAAACAGAATAGTTAAATACAAATCAACCATAGGCAAATACACTCCAGCGCCCTCTGAGGACTGTACTGTGCTGTGTCTTTGTGTCTTGTTGACTTTAAGTGTACCTGATGATACAGGTATTATAAAAGTATCGTGTCCCCATACTCAACCCCACACAAAAGTCTGATTACAGTACAGCAACGTCTAATGAAAAGGAGAGTATTGGACAATTCAAGTCTTAAACAAACTCCAATGTGTCCAGGTTCTTCCGTCGCTGCTGGGCGACCTTTGATCGCAGCGTCAACATCAAGGAGATCTGCTGGAACCTGCAGAACATTCGGGTAAGACGCTCCCGCTGGACTGTTTGAGAGTAGCCTGCTTTATTGATCCCAGTTAGGTCTCACAGGGCTCCCCAGGCCCGTATCAGATGACACGCCCTCTTAATCCTCCACCAAGCAAGGAAACAGTAAAGACCCCCTTGGGAGCGGGAAGGAAACATGAGCAGGAGCACGAGAGACGGATCTCCTCTTCCAGGCAAAACTAGGAGGGCAATAGAGGCCAAATGGGCAACCGTAAAGTAGTAGCAGGGAAACTTTTATCCAATTACAAAGTGTGCACATTATGTGTGCCATAACGACCCCCAGCTGAAAGAGAGTGGGTTGGAGGCCTACTTGTAGGCATCCTGGAGACGGATCCTTTAACCCTACCTGCTCCATCATGACCGGTATCTAAATGGCCTCCTGCGATTCCATTTGGATCCAAGCTCTGCTAAAATGACCAAACGGTAATGGTAGAGCTACAGAAAGAGCCACGTGAGGTCATTTGTAAACGTTGGTTTCTTCATGTCCCCCTTTGGTCTCCTTCCGTCTCCCCCCGGTCCTCGTAGCTGCGGGACTGCGAGCTGGCGCCGGGCGTGAACTGCGACTTGGTGCGGCGCGTCAGGAACATCAACGGCATCACGCAGCACAAGCTGGTCCTCCGCAACGACATCAAGATGGCCGCCAAGCTCATCCAGGCTCTGGACGAGAGGGGGGGGCTGTGGAGCCACAAGGCCGACGAGGAGGGCCAGGCGGGCGAGGTGAGAGAGGGGGATAAGAGATGGGCAGCGTGGGGACCACTGTGGAGCTCTGCCCTTCAAGGCCTTATCCACCTTCCTGCGGCGGGGTGGGACACCCAATTTAATTAAACCAACACCTCGTTTACTTACAAGTAATAAGGGCTTGAGACCTATTTCTTGCACAGAATGATTTGTCGGAAAGACCTCTAAATATGAACACAATTGATTTAGAATCAATCTTTTTAAATAATTGTGATCTTAATGGCATGTCGAGCTGGACATTTGATATGGCATGCACAGGTCTAACCAAGAATAATTAACATTACCCGCGTGTTAACATTACCAGGTCAACGTTTATGTTTGAATGTGTCTTGGTCGGGTGCATGGACTCGTGGCGGACTCAAACTCAAAGCGTTTTTCCGTGTCTGCTCTCTGAAGCTGCCAGCGCAGAACCCCATCATGAAGAACATCACAGACTACCTGATCGAGGAGGTCAGCGCCGAGGAGGAGGAGCTACTGGGCAGCATGAGCGGAGGAGACTCTGACGAGGGCCCCAAGGAGGGCAACCCCACCGAGACCCCCGTGGAGAGGGACGACAAGCTGGCCAAGGTGGGTGGACCATGCCTCCTGTAGGTCTTTAAACTGGCCATGGTGGGAGGACCATGGCTACTATAGAGCTGAATGATGGGAATGATGGGAGGACCATGGCTGCTATAGAGCTGAATGCTGGCCATGTTGGGAGGACCATGGCTATTATAGAGCTGAATGCTGGCCATGTTGGGAGGACCATGGCTGCTATAGAGCTGAATGCTGGCCATGTTGGGAGGACCATGGCTACTATAGAGCTGAATGCTGGCCATGGTGGGAGGACCATGGCTACTATAGAGCTGAATGCTGGCCATGGTGGGAGGACCATGGCTACTATAGAGCTGAATGCTGGCCATGTTGGGAGGATCATGGCTACTATAGAGCTGAATGCTGGCCATGGTGGGAGGACCATGGCTACTATAGAGCTGAATGCTGGCCATGTTGGGAGGACCATGGCTACTATAGAGCTGAATGCTGGCCATGGTGGGAGGACCATGGCTACTATAGAGCTGAATGCTGGCCATGTTGGGAGGACCATGGCTACTATAGAGCTGAATGCTGGCCATGTTGGGAGGACCATGGCTATTATAGAGCTGAATGCTGGCCATGTTGGGAGGACCATGGCTATTATAGAGCTGAATGCTGGCCATGTTGGGAGGACCATGGCTATTATAGAGCTGAATGCTGGCCATGTTGGGAGGACCATGGCTACTATAGAGCTGAATGCTGGCCATGGTGGGAGGACCATGGCTACTATAGAGCTGAATGCTGGCCATGTTGGGAGGACCATGGCTACTATAGAGCTGAATGCTGGCCATGGTGGGAGGACCATGGCTACTATAGAGCTGAATGCTGGCCATGGTGGGAGGACCATGGCTACTATAGAGCTGAATGCTGGCCGTGGTGGGAGGACCATGGCTACTATAGAGCTGAATGCTGGCCATGTTGGGAGGACCATGGCTACTATAGAGCTGAATGCTGGCCATGTTGGGAGGACCATGGCTACTATAGAGCTGAATGCTGGCCGTGGTGGGAGGACCATGGCTACTATAGAGCTGAATGCTGGCCGTGGTGGGAGGACCATGGCTACTATAGAGCTGAATGCTGGCCATGTTGGGAGGACCATGGCTGCTATAGAGCTGAATGCTGGCCGTGGTGGGAGGACCATGGCTACTATAGAGCTGAATGCTGGCCATGTTGGGAGGACCATGGCTACTATAGAGCTGAATGCTGGCCGTGGTGGGAGGACCATGGCTACTATAGAGCTGAATGCTGGCCATGTTGGGAGGACCATGGCTACTATAGAGCTGAATGCTGGCCATGTTGGGAGGACCATGGCTACTATAGAGCTGAATGCTGGCCATGTTGGGAGGACCATGGCTACTATAGAGCTGAATGCTGGCCGTGGTGGGAGGACCATGGCTACTATAGAGCTGAATGCTGGCCGTGGTGGGAGGACCATGGCTACTATAGAGCTGAATGCTGGCCATGTTGGGAGGACCATGGCTACTATAGAGCTGAATGCTGGCCATGTTGGGAGGACCATGGCTACTATAGAGCTGAATGCTGGCCGTGGTGGGAGGACCATGGCTATTATAGAGCTGAATGCTGGCCATGTTGGGAGGACCATGGCTACTATAGAGCTGAATGCTGGCCATGTTGGGAGGATCATGGCTACTATAGAGCTGAATGCTGGCCGTGGTGGGAGGACCATGGCTACTATAGAGCTGAATGCTGGCCATGTTGGGAGGACCATGGCTACTATAGAGCTGAATGCTGGCCATGGTGGGAGGACCATGGCTACTATAGAGCTGAATGCTGGCCGTGGTGGGAGGACCATGGCTACTATAGAGCTGAATGCTGGCCGTGGTGGGAGGACCATGGCTACTATAGAGCTGAATGCTGGCCGTGGTGGGAGGACCATGGCTACTATAGAGCTGAATGCTGGCCGTGGTGGGTGGGGTGTGCTTTACAAAGGCATTTCAGCTGATGCTGCTTTAACGCAATGCTAACCGTCAGCGTTCCCTCTCCCCTGGCTCCAGGTTCTGGACCGCCTGCTGCTGTACCTGCGCGTGGTCCACTCCATCGACTACTACAACACGTGCGAATACCCCAGCGAGGACCACATGCCAAACCGCTGCGGCATGGTGCACGTGCGCGGACCCATCCCCCCCAACCGCATCACGCACGGAGAAGGTCCGTGTCCCCCCCCCCCCCCCCCCACCACCACTTGTGGAGCTGGTTCCTTTATCCAACTCTCTATTTGGGAATAGAAAACCAATGGGCTTAAAAACAGTTTCTACCCCAGAGCTGTTATTTCTCTAAATAATGCAGAATTATAAATTATTGCATTATCATAGCAATCTGACCTTTAAAATTGGCTGACATTTTAAAATATATATATTTGTTTGAGTTCTTTAACATTCTATGTATATTTTTAAAAAATAACCCTTTTCTCATTTAGTTTTTGTTTTAAAAAGCACTTATTTTGAGAGCCTCTACCCCAATTTCGTTGCACTTTGTGCAATGACAATAAAGAGATTCTGATTCTGATTCTATTGAAGCTGGGGTGGGGATAGTGACAGTGTTTGCCTCCCAGCCGAAAGGGTTCTGGGTTCAAACCCAGCCCAATGTCTACCCCAATGTCTCCAGGCCTAGAAGGCCTGGAGACATTGGGGTAGACATTGGGCTTCCAGGCATCCTAGAGCACGCTTTAAACCCCCTACCAGCTCACTGAAAGCTAAACGAGTGAATGGGCCGTGAAATGGTTTTAAACAAAATGGTTCTGCATCCGTCCATCTCTCAGTGAGCCAGTGGCAGAAGATGGTGGAGGAGAAGCTGGCACCGCTGTTCAACTCCAAGGAGCTGCTGTCGGAGGACGAGGCGTCCAAGATGGGCCGCAAGGACCCCGAGCAGGAGGTGGAGAAGTTTGTGTCGGCCAACACCCAGGAGCTGGGCAAGGACAAGTGGCTGTGTCCACTGAGCGGCAAGAAGTTCAAGGTGGGTGGGTGTGTGTGTGTGTGTGTGTGTGTGTGTGTGTGTGTGTGTGTGTGTGTGTGTGTGTGTGTGTGTGTGTGTGTGTGTGTGTGTGTGTGTGTGTGTGTGTGTGTGTGTGTGTGTGTGTCGGGATACATCGGTGGCACGGGTCACACAGGTCAGCAGCACGCTAAGCAGTTAGGGGCTAGAGGGACGGGGTGATGAGGCAGCTCGGCTCCCAGAGGGAAGGTACCGGCGTAGATCCCCAATATCCGCAGCCTATCCATGTATTTGAACGTCTCTTTCGGATAAAAAATGTCGTCCAAATGCTTAAATAGAAATGATCCCGCTTAACCCTTTGAGCTACATAATTGTGTGGTTCCTAGTTGATTGAGGACTTTAATGAGTTCATGTGGAATGAGAATCTGCTTGGTTAGACTCCTGTTTCAGTTCTCAAGCTACTGTTGTAATGGTAACGTTACTGCCCAGGGCCCGGAGTTTGTGCGCAAGCACATCTTGAACAAGCACGGGGACAAGATCGAGGAAGTGAAGAAGGAAGTGACCTTCTTCAACAACTTCCTCATGGATGCCAAGAGACCCTCGCTGCCGGAGCTGAAGCTGCCCCCCCTTCCGGGCCCGGGACAAGGTGAGGAGAGCCCTTTGGCGTCCTACCTCATGACCAACGCCTGTGGGGATTGGAAACTAACTGGGGGGGGATCTTCACTCATTATTTACTCATCCAGTCCATTTAAAATCCTGCTTGAACGCACTGGGATTATGAATTAACGTTGATATACAGGATCCTATTCAAACCACTCTTCCTATGTCTTCTAGACACCGGAGCGTTCAAACATTTTTATGCGTTTGTTGATCCAATATTGATTGTACACTTTGCTCTCATCCCAGTCGCCTTGGCTCGGTCTCTGCTTAAAGGGGTGATATCATGCTTTTTCGACTATTCCCTTTGACTGTTAAATGACGTATGTATACATGTTTTACGTCTGCTAAACTAGAAAAATCTAATTATGAGCCAGGGTATTCGGGCCCATGAGAACGCCCCTCATTAAGTGCATGAAGCAGCTTGTTTTCTCTTAAAGTATACTTCTGCCCTTCAGTGAGCAGTACTGAAGGGCAGAAGTCCCGCCCTCCGGCTACCGGCAATGTTTACAACTTCTCGGGGGTGTGAAATGCAGACATGCGCACGAAGCGTTCGACCAATCGCAATAGACAGGGCGACTCGGGAGGGGGTTCTTGGATCGACATGATACATAACCAAACGTTTTAGGAAGACTGAAATTTGTTTTGCAGAAATAACCAGTGTTAGAATAATAAGGTATTTTTAACATACAGGCATGTAACCCTATTCTAGTAGTACCCCCAAATGCAATTATTAACCCTAAAAAGCCTGATATGGGATCTTTAATGACCGCCAATGTTCTGCAGGTGGGATGGGCCCCAACATGCCGTTTCCCCCCCAGGGGCCCATGGGCTTTGGCCAGCCGCGACCGCCTCTCATGGGCTTTGGAGGTAGGCCTGTTATGATGTAAACTGTTCCATATGCCGTGGTGTTAGACCCAGGTGAGGAGGTCCACTACCAACATCCTCCCATTGGACAGGTTGACTGAGGATGACGATGAACAGACCATTACCCCAGCGGCTCCTTCTAGTGTTCCTTAGGGGATTCATTGATGGCTTTAACTAAATTATTCACGTTGTGGTCTAGTAATTATTTAGGATTTGTGTTAATTAAAAGGAACAGTAGATGTTGGGTTGCATACTATTATATTTGAATGTTAATTTTAATAGTTTGGGATAGTTATACAGCTGGTGTCCAATCACAGAACAGCAGCATTCATCAGCGGTTGGTTCGGTTGTAAAGGCCATCGTACCACAGCCTCTCCCCACCACGTCGCGTTCAGGCTTCAGCAGAGTAGAAATCCCTCTTACCGTACCTATGTGTAATGGAAATTCCCATCAGACATGTGGTTCCCAAGACACCGTGACCCCTTAGTTATTATCTGTAGTAAGTTAGTAACCATTGCACTGTTTATACCGCGCTTATCGCCATTGAGGGGAACTGAGACGGCCGCGGCTGCCTCAGACGCAGCGCACCAGGAGCTACCTCCTGAGAGGGCTGGCGGGAGTAGCGGCGTTCCTTTCTGCAGCTGTGCCCTCGAGGACGTTTCCCACCGTTCGGGGGCACTCTACAGCCAACCTTTGTATGCTTGTCGTGCTGTTTGGCCTCTCTGCGCGGACACTACTTTGATCTTATTCTATTTTTACCGCATTTTATAATGCACCTGTTCAAAGAACCTCCACCACGCACGGCGCTACCAGAATTCTAACGTTGATCATCTTTTGCCCGCTAGGTGTCCCTGCGTACCCACCCAACCAGTACGGTGGGGGGGGAGGTGGAGGAGGTGGGGGTGGGGGTGGTGGTGGTGGTGGTGGCGGGGGTGGAGGAGGAGGAGGAGGAGGCGGGGGCCGGGGTAACTACGACGGCTTCCGGGGGCCCGGTGGATACCCCGGGAAGCACCGCAACAACAGGTAAAAGCCATTGTAAGGATCGCCTCCGCTCTCCACCTCACCCACCGTCCACACAGAGGTCACTCCCAGGAGGAGAGGCGCCGCGTGATGTTCTCAACCCTGGTGTTGTGTCCTCGCTGTCTGGCAGGATGGCCCGGGGCGACCCGCGCAACGTGGTGGAGTACCGGGACCTGGACGCACCCGAAGACCTAGAGTTTTTCTAATCCAATCGATCCCTTTTTCATTAATTTGCCGTTTTGTGTGTTTATTCAGTTCCTCCTGCCACTATTGCCCCGCCCCTCAAAATCATTTGCTTAATTAGGTATGGAAATTATTGTAATCCACTGCTTTAATGTTATTCCTCAAGAAATAAAAACGTATGAACAAAAATGTATTTGTCAAATTATAAGACTTTATTGCCACTGTTCCCATATTTTAAATCACATGTGAATTGTCATATATTCACATTGAAGATATGAATAGTGCATTGGAACCACGTAAACAATACAACACAAATAAGGCATCGACAATATGTGCAGAGCTGCAGCATTATTTTAAATATCTAGTTTGTTGCATAGAGGATTTCTGATGCCTGTTCTGAACCGAGAGACCAGACGCCTATGGAGACCTCTATTTTTACAGGGTAAATCCTTCACTTGATCAGAGCAGGGCTGTCATTGAAGTAGTCCCATGGTCGAGGCAGCGTGGAGAAAGTCTGTCTGGTTTACCCAATGCGAGTCCTCTAAATGATCTGCAGCTCGTGGCTTTCAGAGAGGCCGCAGCTGACCTTATGCTCGTGGAACAGTTTGGAGAGCGACTCCATGTAAAGGTTGTGGTAGTGGTCCACTTCTTCCTCTGTAGGGACCAGAAGCTTCGGCACAGCGATGGGAGCTCCCACTGAAACCAGAGGGATAGAAATGTGGTTGATGGTTCCGGATCTTCAATCAGAGGCAGAACCCCAACATGTTCCCTGATGGGGCTCAGTTCAAGGCTCATCACCTTGGATGAAAGCATCAACTGAAACTTCAAAATGCATTTCCTGCAGAAAATGTGGTAACTGCTACAGTGCAACGTGAGGTTGAAAATATGTTTTTAGTAAATCCACAAAGTTTAAGACGTAAAGAAATGTTAAATGGCTTAAATCGAGTAAAGGGATTTGAACATAGTCGAAATGGAGTTAATGATGTAAACATGCACACCATTTAAGAAAAATTAAATTGGTTGGAAACAAAGTGAAGAGCTCAACAAATAGCTAATGTGATTAAGTTTGAATACATTTGAGATAGCGGAGCTGTTCTGATAATGTGTGTGCGTGAGTGTGCCTGTATGTTGACCTTATTCCTCCACATCTAGTGGATCGAAATAAGCTCACAAAATGATGAGGCTTATAACTTTGGACTCCTTTGAGTCTCAGCTTTCATTTGGCATATTGTTTGTTTAGATAGCATGATGTTAAAAAAGCTTGTTTTCAAGCATTTAGCTTCTACCGTGAGTACAGATAGATATGTAATATGTAATTCTGACATTGTTCTACTCTGTGACATAAAAAATGGTTAGCATTTGTGGTAACTGATTCTGAATTATTATTTTTTTTATCAAAATTCTGTTTGGAAAGGTCTGTTTGGAAAGTTATAAAGTCTGAAGTATTTGAAGTGTCAGAAGGGGTGGATGGTGTGTGTCCTCCAATTGACTTCCATTGTAAAAAATTATATTTTAAATGTAGAATATCTTAAAATGTTGAATATATATATAAATATTTGAATTGAAGCGCGAAATTCCAAGCTAATCTGAACATTCTAAAGATCTTTGTGAAAAATTGTGGAAGGAGTATGAGTCTCGAAGTTTGTAGAGAATATGAAAGAAAGAATAAAACCTAAGAAGAACAATAGTTGGGCGCTTCATGCAGCACTCACCTAATGAATCGGCTAAATGATCCAACAATGAATTGGGTTCTGGTAACGGGTGCTCAACTCACCCACAGACGTGATGGGGGTCCGGTAGGGCAGCAGGCCAAAGCGGTCCCCAAGGAACAGACACGGGGCGAACCCTATCAGCCTTTTGAAGAGGTCCTGTAACCTCCGGCCCAAGCTGCCCTCTGAGAAGATCACCTGGCGGAACAACTCGTTCTCCCCAAACGAGTACACAGGCACCAGGTCGGCCCTGAGGGCCAGCAGAGAGGGACTGGTTACACTGGGCGTCTCAGTTATTATGGTGGCTTCAATGTCTCAAGAAAGTCCTTGTGGGGCCCTTTTAATCCCAGTTTGAAGCCTATACTAACGACTTGATTTACAGTGCACCTTAAAATAAACACTTTAAAATGAACTGAACCTCACCCGTGCTCCAGCGCCATCCTGACGAACCCTTTGCGACGCCTCATGACCACCGTGTTGACCCCGGGAGAGGAGGACAGGGACTCTTCAGCGCCCCCTATCACTATCGACAGCGCGATGCCTTTACCGCTCTTGGAAAGCACATGAGTCAGACTCGCTCTGCTCACTGAAAGCAGGCCTGGTCAGAAAGCAAAAATAACGAAGTTATTTACACGTGTATTGTTGCTATACTATCTTGTCAACCACGCAAGGCAACAGTCAGCTTGTCCGGGGCAGTTAGTGTGTTAGGTTTCTTGCTCAGGGACAAGTGTGGAAGAGAGGGCCATTTCTGGTACAAATACCTGCACTCATGAGGTACTCCCTAAAGAGCGGTATCCGGAAGAGTCCGGCGAGCACGGCCAGGCTGGAGCGCATCCCGGGGAAGGCCTCGGCGAAACCACAGCTCTCGGTGCTGAAACACGTGTAGCCTCCTGCACACATGATGCCGTGCGGGTGGATGCCCAAGATGTAGTTCTTCTTGGGGTCCAGCTCGGCTGTCTTCACCAGCTGAATGACAACACAAAACATGGATTTAAGTCATCATCATATGAACCATTAACATAAGATGCTTGAATATAGACAAATATGGACACAGTCACGCAGAACTAAAAGGCCAAAATTAAGATCAAGATCAAAAGAATGTGTGTACATTGGAATTCAAGCCCATTGTCAAGTTTCCCCGGAATAGGGATTGTATTAATTTGTGTATATATTTTCTATAATATTATATATTACTGTTCCAACATGTATAATAATCATGTGGTTAGACATTGTTTATGTGAATGTGTCCAATGTGCACTTTAGCAGTCATGTCAACATGTCTTAAAATCAACCTCTAAGTTTAGTCATCCAAGAGCGAAAGATAACGTCATTGCATCTGCATCAACATCATACCTTGATGGGAAAATAGTCTCGGAGGTGTCCCCATATCCGCCAGTTCCTCACGAACTCTGTTCTTCTGCCCCCTAGTGGTAACATCGTAGTAGTGAACACCTTTTAGATGCACCGTATTCTAAAGCCATTATGTATACATGATTAGAAACATCTTCACAACCTCTTTCAGGAGTATGCCAGTCCTTCACGAGCCACACGAAGTAGAGAGCCGAGAGTGGCCACAGAGAGGTGAACATGAGCGACACCACCAGGGTTAAACAAGTCACTCCTGGATGTTGTTGGTGAGGTCATCCATGATAAGGGACAAAAGAGAAGTGGGACATGAAATTAAAATATTTAGTGGAGCAAGTTTCTGAAATACATTTTCCTATTAAACATTGTTTATCTTTGCCATAAACCTTTACATTTTCTTTACCAGAAATAGTTTGAGAAACTACACTTGAGCATAACCTAAACATAACCTTAAAAGTGATTACATACTGCTCACCTAGAAGGACGAAGGTGAACTCCCATTGTGCAGCACTGAGCGTCTCCAGAAAGAGTTTCCACTGAGTTTTTTCTTGCTTCATGATGGCAACCTGCAGGCCATCCCATACAATGAGCAGTTCTCATGTTGTTTTTGTTACTCACTTGCATTGTATTACAAGCAAGTTCAATGTAAGTAGTGCAAAGGGAATGTGAGTTATCTTAACGAAGATAACAGCTTTGATATGACATTGTGCATCACTGAACTGGACTGTGGCAAAGGTCGGAAACAAAGGCTTCAAATAAAGACCATCAAATTAACACATATGCTGCATCCCAATACTTCTCCCCTGAAACAGCCTGTGGATCATTCAAGATATTTTTGAAGAAGTATTGGTCTGTGGATATATATAATTGGGAACACCTTAATGTCTAGGACTACTGTATGTACGCATAGAACAGAATACATAAGGCTAAACATATGCATACAAAATTATGAATTATTAACTAACATAACTTTTCTATGACTGAGCAGTTCATAAAGACAGAACAACTTGACATATGTTTTCTTTACCTTAGGGGACGTTTGAGATGATCACGGTGGACAGTAGTTCACAAGTGCAGGCAGAGCACAATGACAGGGTGTGCACTTTGAGCAGATCAAATGAGCTCCTGATAACCGATCCGCTCGCCTCTTCTTCAGCATTTACAAATAAATTCCTCATTATGACAAACATATACAAAGTGTTTGTAACTATCACAGGCCTCAACGCAATATGTCCTAGGTTGTACAGCTTACAAATGTTCAGACCCACAAGGACTCCCTTTTCAGCATTTTTCTTTTTAAAATTCTCTATCAACAAATGGTCTGAGAAAAGGAAATAATAACTTCCTTTGTTCCAAGTGCCCTACCCAGTTGCTTACTCAAAAACTATGACTGGCATAAATGTGCAAAACTGTAAATGACGATACTTGTTCCTATCAGGATTCAACTGTTAAATATTATAACACGGTTCATCTACATAATCATAATCATAATCTTCCGTCGCATATAAGATCTGTATAAGTGATCTAGTGATCCAAGTAATATTATAATATATAAAAAAAGAAGGTAATCTTCTGGTAGATAGGGTTAAGGTTAAATGACCGTGATAAGTAAACACTGTAAATCTGACAAGGGACAAGTTCTGATACAAATATAAAGCGCGGACTCACTCACAATGTTAAACCCAGACCCGGCAGCGGGCTGGTCCTGCTCTCTTTCCGGGTTCCAGAGTAGGGGGCGTTTCTGTCTCTACAGGCCATGTGCAGACCCAGTCATGACTCATGTGACACAAGGGGGGAGAAAAACACAAAAATGAGCGTGTAGCAATAACTTTTTTTAGATTACAGTCGAAAAATATTGCATATAAGTCAAAGATAAAATATTTTATATTATATTATATTGTAATATTATAATATACATAGGCTATAGGCCTATATAATATATATATTATATTAAATATATATTTAATTAAATATAAAATATTTAATTAAATATTTAATAACATTTTAGTAAAGCATTAATGCCCTTCGTAGCTTACAAATAAATAAATAAATAATAAAGTATGGATGGTGTAACAAAAGGGTGTTTGAATGACAGTGCGAGCGTCGTTATCGGCCTTGGTAGCCTGCCATTTCACAAGCAGATGGAATATAACGTTGACATTTACCTGTTATTGTCAACCTGAATGCAGTAGGCTCCAATCCACCTACAATTCTTTGTGTGTGTGTTTTTTTTGTGTGTGTGTGGGTATGTGTGTGTGTGTGCGTGTGTGTGCGTGCATGTGTGTGTGCGTGTGTGCCTGCATTCCTAAACATCGTTTGAACCCTGATTGGGAAGATATGCGGGCCATAGCCTACATCTAATGATGACATTTAGCTGTGACAATCCCTTATACATATTACACCAACAACAAGAAGGGCAGAGATGGGCCGCAAGGACCCCGAGCAGGAGGTGGGGAAGTTTATGTCGGCCAACACCCAGGAGCTGGGCAAGGACAAGTGGCTGTGTCCGCTGAGCGGCAAGAAGTTCAAGGTGGGTGTGTGTGCGTGTGTATCGATGTGGGATACATTGGTGGCACAGGTTACGCGGGTCCGCAGCACGCTAAGGTGTTAGGGGCTAAAGGGACGGGGTTGGTGAAGCAGCTTGAGCTACATAGAACCAATTGTGTGGTTCCTATTTGATCGAGGACTGAGTTCAGGTGGAATGAGAATCTGCTTGTTTAGACTCTGAAACTGTTTCAGTTTCAGTTCTCAAGCTACTGTTGTAATGGTAACGTTACTGTCTAGGGCCCGGAGTTTGTGCGTAAGCAAATCTTAGACAAGTACGGGGACAAGATCGAGGAAGTGAAGAAGGAAGTGACCTTCTTCAACAACTTCCTCATGGATGGCAAGAGACCCTCGCTGCCGGAGCGGGAGCTGCCCCCTCTGCCGGGCCTGGGACAAGGTGAGGAGAGCGAGAGCCCTTTGGCGTCCTGCCTCATGACCAACGCCTGTGGGGATTGGAAACTAACTGGGAGCGATCTTCACTCATTATTTTCTCATCCAGGCCATTTAAAATCCTGCTTGAACGCACTGGGATTATAGATTAACGTTGATCTCCAGAGGTTGTTATCCAGGATCCTGTTTAAACCCCTCTGTTCTGTGTTGTTTAGACACCGGAGCATTCATCCACTTTATGTGTCTGTTGATCCGATATTGATTGCACACTTTTCTCATCCCAGTCCCCTTGGTTCGGTCTCTGCTTAATGACTTCCAATGTTCTCTAGGTGTGATGGGCCCCAACACGCCGTTTCCCCCTCCAGGGGCCACAGGGGTCCATGGGCTTTGGCCAGCCGTGACCGCCTCTCATGGGCTTTGGAGGTAGGCCTGTTATAATGTAAACTGTTCCATATGCCGTGGTGTTAGACCCAGATGAGGAGGTCCACTACCAACATCCTCCCATTGGACAGGTTGACTGATGATGACGATGAACAGACCATTACCCCAGCGGCTCCTTCTAGTGTTCTTTAGGGGATTCATTGATGTCTTGACTAATATATTATTTATGCTGTGGTTTATTAATTATTTAGGAATTGTGCTAGTATATAAAAGCAGGGAATTTATTCAAATTAACGGTATATGTTGTGTTGCATACTGAATAGGACAAATCTATTTAATGTCGAATTTAATAGTTTGGGATAGGTTTACCGATGGGGTCCGATCATAGAACGACATTATTCATCAGCGGTTGGTTCAGTTGTTAAGACCGTCATACCACAGCCTCTCCCTACCACGTCGCCTTGACTTCATGAGAGTAGAAATCCCTTGATCAACCCATGGTGCTACCCAGACTTCTAACGTTGATCATCTCGGCTCGCTCCCCAACCAATCTCTTTGGGGGGGGGGGGGGGGGCTGGAGGAGGAGGCGGGGGCCGGGGTAACTACGACGGCTTCCGGGGGCCCGGTGGATACCCCGGGAAGCACCGCAACAACAGGTAAAAGCCATTGTAAGGATCGCCTCCGCTCTCCACCTCACCCACCGTCCACACAGAGGTCACTCCCAGGAGGAGAGGCGCCGCGTGATGTTCTCAACCCTGGTGTTGTGTCCTCGCTGTCTGGCAGGATGGCCCGGGGCGACCCGCGCAACGTGGTGGAGTACCGGGACCTGGACGCACCCGAAGACCTAGAGTTTTTCTAATCCAATCGATCCCTTTTTTCATTCAGTTGTCGTTTTGTGTGTTTATTCAGTTAAACCTCCCCTCCAAATCCTTCCATTAGTTAGACATGGAAATCATTCTAATCCACAGCTTTAATGTTATTCCTGAAGAAATAAAAGACCATTAACACACTATTTATTTGTCATAAAAGTGTGAGTGTCAGTGTGTGTGTGTGTGTGTGTGTGTGTGTGTGTGTGTGTGTGTGTGTGTGTGTTTGTCACAAACTATAAGACTTTATTGCAACGGTACCCATATTTTAATTCACATGTGTGAATTGTCATATATTCACATGGAAAATATGCATAGTGCATTGGAAACACGTAAACAATAGCGACACAAATAGGCAACGACAATTTGTACAGAGCTGCAGAATAAATAAAAATACATAGTTTATTGCACAGATGTTTGCTGATGCCCGTTGTCATGAACCGAGAGACCAGACGCCTATGGAGACCTCTATTTTTACAGAGTCAATCCTGCACTTGATCAGAGCAGGGCTGTCATTGAAGTAGTCCCATGGTCGAGGCAGCGTGGAGAAAGTCTGTCTGGTTCACCCAATGCGAGTCCTCTAAATGATCTGCAGCTCGTGGCTTTCAGAGAGGCCGCAGCTGACCTTATGCTCGTGGAACAGTTTGGAGAGCGACTCCATGTAAAGGTTGTGGTAGTGGTCCACTTCTTCCTCTGTAGGGACCAGAAGCTTCGGCACAGCGATGGGAGCTCCCACTGAAACCAGAGGGATAGAAATGTGGTTGATGGTTCCGGATCTTCAATCAGAGGCAGAACCCCCACATGTTCCCTAATGGGAAATCCCCTTGGGTGAAAGTGTCCACCTAATGAATCGGCTAAAAGATCCAACAATGAATTGGGTTCTGGTAACGGGTGCTCAACTCACCCACAGACGTGATGGGGGTCCGGTAGGGAAGCAGGCCAAAGCGGTCCCCAAGAAACACACACGGGGCGAACCCTAACAGCCTTTTGAAGAGGTCCTGTAACCTCCGGCCCAAGCTGCCCTCTGAGAAGATCACCTGGCGGAACAACTCGTTCTCCCCAAACGAGTACACAGGCACCAGGTCGGCCCTGAGGGCCAGCAGAGAGGGACTGGTTACACTGGGCGTCTCAGTTATTATGGTGGCTTCAATGTCTCAAGAAAGTCCTTGTGGGGCCCTCAAGAAAGTCTTTAAAGGTCCCATGACATGAAAATCTCAATTTATGAGGTTTTCTAACATAAATATGAGTTCCCCTAGCCTGCCTATGGTCCCCCAGTTGCTAAAACTTGCGTTTGGTGTAAAACGAGCACTAGCTGTTCTGCTCGCCTTTGAAAAAACGGAGGCTCAAGCGCGCTGATTTGGAAATCTGTGCTCATGACGTCATGAGGAATCTCAGCTCCTCCCCTTACTCTGCCTGGCCCGCCCAGAGACGTTGGCCCGCCAATGAGACTCGACCGTGCGAGCGCCACATGTGTGTGTGTGTGTGTGTGTGTGTGTGTGTGTGTGTGTGTGTGTGTGTGTGAATACACACACTGTAACGCAAGTGTTTCTTGTCGGTTCTTTGACGTGTCTTGTATTTCCACAACGAGACTGTCGTGGGGGTTATCTAAGCCATGGTTGAGAAGGAATTGGGGGAAAGGAACTTTGGTTTGACTCGCTGAAGTACATGAACTGCGACATGCCGCCGTTTGCCGCGAGGCACCATCGCCCGGCAGCGGGCAGCCGGCAGCAGGCAGCGCGCGGTTCAGTCGACTTCAGGTTGATGTGAAAGTGGAAGAACCAGAGACGTCGCAGAACCCGACAAAGTCGTTTGTGATTCATAATATCGTCTGGAGGCGCACACAATATGTTATATGATATAGATATCTATGTATTATATGATATTATTTAGATATAGAGCTCCAGGACTGTAACGCAAGTGACTCGAGACACGAGACTCGTATTGGGGGTTATCTCAGCCAAGGTTGAGAATGAATTGGGGGGAAGGAACTTTGGCTTTGACTCCCTCAAGAACATGAACCACGACAAGGAGGAGAAAGGGATCTTTGCCGGGCAGCGCTTATGCACCTCCGCCTCCGGCGGTGGTCCCTCAGCGGGGCTCAAGCGGGAGACATTCGCCGCCAACAATCCCTTTCTCCTCCATGTCGTGGTTCATGTTCTTGAGGGAGTCAAAGCCAAAGTTCCTTCCCCCCAATTCATTCTCAACCTTGGCTGAGATAACCCCCAATACGAGTCTCGTGTCTCGAGTCACTTGCGTTACAGTCCTGGAGCTCTATATCTAAATAATATCATATACACATAGATATCTATATCATATAACATATTGTGTGCGCCTCCAGACGATATTATGAATCACAAACGACTTTGTCGGGTTCTGCGACGTCTCTGGTTCTTCCACTTTCACATCAAAAGTCGACTGAACCGCGCGCTGCCTGCTGCCGGCTGCCCGCTGCCGGGCGATGGTGCCTCGCGGCAACCGGCGGCATGTCGCAGTTCATGTACTTCAGCGAGTCAAATCAAAGTTCCTTTCCCCCAATTCCTTCTCAACCATGGCTCAGATAACCCCCACGACAGTCTCGTTGTGGAAATACAAGACACGTCAAAGAACCGACAAGAAACACTTGCGTTACAGTGTGTGTATTCACATTGATGTGGACGTTGAAGAACCAGGAACGTCGGAGAACCCAACGCGGTCGTTTGAGATTCATAATATCGGCTCACACAGCTTTTGGCCGTGATAATATATATTATATGATATAGATATCTGTGTAGGCTATATGATAATATTTAGATATAGAGCTCCAGGACTCCCGTGTGTTCTAGAATATTTACAGAACACGGCTAAAGGCTGTGTGCGGCTCGCCATTGCGATACATCCACTGTAAATAGAGCGCATGGTGGCTGCAAGCTACCACCCTCCTCCTTGACACGCCCACCGAAACAGCGCATTTGGGGGAAGCTCAATGTGCGACTGGCTCGGAGTGGCTGTAACTCTGCACCACGGCTGAATTTAGGGAACGTCTTTGAATACTGTGTTAGTTGCCCACTAATACCTATATTAAAGAATACATAAAATAGCATGTCATGGGACCTTTAATTTCTGTTGGAAGCTGTATAGTAACCACTTGATTTACAGTGCTCCTTTTTAAAACTACTGCAGAGCCTAACAATACTAATACGTCAGTAAATTAATTAAGCCAAAAACCTTAAACATTTAAATTAACCGTGTATAAATGCATGTTAACATTAGTGGTTAAAAGGTCACTTCATAAGCTATCAACGCGCGGGGACATTGATTGATAAGTTCCAGGCCCACGGAGCACCAGACCAGGAGGGGTGTGGTGCGTTTGGACCTCACCCGTGCTCCAGCGCCATCCTGACGAACCCTTTGCGACGCCTCATGACCACCGTGTTGACCCCGGGAGAGGAGGTCAGGGACTCTTCAGCGCCCCCTATCACTATCGACAGCGCGATGCCTTTACCGCTCTTGGAAAGCACATGAGTCAGACTCGCTCTGCTCACTGAAAGCAGGCCTGGTCAGAAGAACAAAAGTCATACGCACATGTTTTGTTGCTATACCATCAGTGGTGTCTTCATGAGGTACATGTACTGCATTTATCCAGTGCTTTTCAGCCCTGTGGCAAGAGCGCTTTACCATTTTTGCCTCGCATCCGCCCTAAGGTGGTGTCAACCATGCAAGGCAACAGCCAGCTCGTCGAGAGCAGTCAGTGTTGGGGGTCTTGCTCAGGGACTCAACGTTTAGCTAGCAGAAGCCCGGGATACAACCATCTAAACCTCCCATTTTGGACCTCCTGAGCCACTGTTGCCCTCGGATACACCTTTAAATACTTGGTAGGACCCCCTCTATCATTCACTATACATTTAGTTGTTTTTGGTGCTCTAATGTTAATCTATAATGCATACCATACCTAGATACTTTGATGCATAAACCTCACCTGCCCAGTGATTGGGTGATTTTCAGGTGTAACTCATAAACGGTAGATGTGGTGATGATGAATGGGGAATAGCAGTGACTGATGTCCTTTGTGAACTGCTTATGTGCATTTCATCACCACCGACTATGATATGATTAGCTCTCTGAACTGGAGTTTGTGTATACACACCCTCCGCTGCAATGTGGGTAAGTCCCTGAACTCAGTCTAAGTACCACATTTTTCACCAGGCTTGTTGTAGGGTAATTGAGAATCATGTCACAGACAGACGGATAGATATATCTTTACGCACACACACACACACACACACACACACACACACACACACACACACACACACACACACACACACACACACACACACACACACACACACACACACACACACACACACACACACACACACACACACTTATATAAATACAGTCATTGTTAAACTACATAACTTCTGTTCAACTGGCTGTGGGGGTCAACCTTTAGCTTAGCAGAAGGCACAGCAGTCAACTCATGTCGTAAGCTTGTTGAAGCGCGTGTGGAAGAGAGCGCGTTTTCTGGTACAATACCTTGACTCATGAGGTACTCCCTAAAGAGCGGTATCCGGAAGAGTCCGGCGAGCGTGGCCAGGCTGGAGCGCATCCCGGGGAAGGCCTCGGCGAAACCACAGCTCTCGGTGCTGAAACACGTGTAGCCTCCTGCAGACATGATGCCGTGCGGGTGGATGCCCAAGATGTAGTTCTTCTTGGGGTCCAGCTCGGCTGTCTTCACCAGCTGAATGACAACACAAAACATGGATTTAAGTCATCATCATATGAACCATTAACATAAGATGCTTCAATACAGACAAATATGGATGCCGAACTAAATGCCCAAAATTAAGATATATACTATTGGAATTCAAGCCCATTGTTAAGTTTTCCCTTGAATAGGGATTCCAGGGAAATTTTATTATTTTTTGTGTTCGCTATATTCTATATTTTCTATAATATAATATATTACTGAACCAACATATATAATAATCATGTGATTACAGCCATGGTTACATATGTCAATGTGTCCCTTAGCACTTATTGAAGAACACTCCCTGGTTTATGTGTTTACAATAGCAGTTGTGTCACCACGACTTTAAATCAAGCTCCAAGTGTAGTCATCAAACAGCGAAAGATAAAGTCATTGCATCTGCATCAACATCATACCTTGATGGGAAAATAGTCTCGGAGGTGTCCCCATATCCGCCAGTTCCTCACGAACTCTGTTCTTCTGCCCCCTAGTGGTAACATCGTAGTAGTGAACACCTTTTAGATGCACCGTATTCTAAAGCCATTATGTGTACATGATTAGAAACAGCTTCACAACCTCTTTCCGGTGTATCCCAGTCCTTCACGAGCCACACGAAGTAGAGAGCAGAGAGTGGCCACAGAGAGGTGAACATGAGCGACACCACCAGGGTTAAACAAATCACTCCTGGATGTTGTTGATGAGGTCATCCATGATAAGGGACAAAAGAGAAGTGGTACATGAAATTAAAAGATTTAGTGGGGCAAGTTTCTCAAATAGACTTTCCTATTAAACACTGATTTACTTTGTCATAAACTTAAAAAACATTGCCATAAACATTTTAGAGAAACTACAGGTTTGTGTAACTTAAACCTAACCTAAAAAGTGATTTTATGTATTGCTTACCTAGAAGGACGAAGGTGAACTCAGATTGTGCAGCACTGAATGCCTCCAGAAACAGTTTCCACTGAGTTTTTTCTTGCTTCATGATGGCAACCTGCAGGCCAGCACATAATAGTGTAATGAACGGTTCTCATGTTTAAGGTCAGTGGCGCGATTTATATTAATGAAGATAACAGCTTTGATATGTCATCGTGCATCACTGAACTGGACTTTGGCTTAAACAAGGTCAAGATTAGAGGCTTCAACTCAAGTCTTCATTAAGTTAACACATTTAGCAAATTGTACGCAACTTCTCCTCTGAAACAGCTTGTGGATCATTAGAGATATTTTTGAAGAAGGATTGGTCTGTGGATATATATAATGGAGAACACCTTAAAGTCTAGGAATACTGTACATAGGCCTACCCACAAAACCGAATACATCAGGCTATATATATCAATACTAAATTACGAATTATAAAACAATGACACATTCATAACCTTTCGATGACTGAGCAGTTCATACGATACAAAACAACTTGCCGTATTTTTTCTTTACCTTAGGGGATGTTGTCACGCTGGACAGTAGTTCACAAGTGCAGGCAGAGCACAATGACAGGGTGTGCACTTTGAGCAGATCAAATGAGCTCCTGATAACCGATCCGCTCCTCCTTCTTCAGCAGCAATCATCATTTAAATCATCATGACAAACGTTATGTTTACAAGGTCTCATTTTACGTCATTTTTCAAAGTAATATACAAAAATATCGATCATTTTATAAGTCCTCATCACCAAATGATCAGAGAAAAATTAAGTCATAAACCTGTGTGCCCTTCTGAGTTGCTTCCCTCAAGTAAAATGTGTCAGAAATGTACAATATTGTAAAGTAGGATAGCCTATTGTTCCTTTCACTGTTCAACTGTTACATATTAGGTATAACAGGTAGACATGTAGCCTACTAAATAATCTAATTTGGTTTTATAAAATCTGTATAAGTGATCTAAAGTAATAGGCTATCCATTATCATAAAAAAAAAGTTACAAAAAAAAGCATTCATCTGGTAGATTAGGTCATGGTTAGATGATAGATCACAGTAGCCTACATCTGACAAGGAACAAGTTGTAATGCAAATTAAAAGCGCGGAATCACTAACCATGTTCTCCATGTGCCGGTGAACCCAGACCCGGCAGCGGGCTGGTCCTGCTCTCTGTTCGGTGAACCCAGACTCAGCAGCGGGCTGGTCCTGCTCTCTATCCGGTGAACCCAGACCCAGTAGCGGGCTGGTCCTGCTCTCTGTTCGGTGAACCCAGACTCAGCAGCGGGCTGGTCCTGCTCTCTATCCGGTGAACCCAGACCCAGTAGCGGGCTGGTCCTGCTCTCTTTCCGGGTTCCAGAGTAGGGGGCGTTTCTGTCTCCCACAGGCCATGTGCAGACCCAGTCATGTGACACAAGGGGGGAGAAAAACACACAGAAATGAGCGTGTAGCAATAACATTTTAGATTACAGGCTTCAAAACATTGCATTATAATTCTCAGATAAAAATAAAATATATTTTTTTAAATTAAGCTTTGTCTCCCATCGACTTGTTTTGCATTTCCATCCGTGCCAAGGAGGTTCTACATAGAATACATCTAGCCAGTACACAAACACGTACATTTCAACGCTGTAGGTAGGCCTACTATTTTCCTTATCAGTGTCCACAAAAACACAAAAAACACATGATATTAAAGAGCATCGAGCAGTGCTGCTGTGACGTTTCGACGTGGTTTCATGTCGCTGCAGCGTCGAGCTGCTCTCCTCCTCTCCTCAACATGACAGCGTCCCGTCCTCTGGGCTTCTGCATGGTCTCTCCTCCTCGGGAAACTACACTATGAATATTTATATGAATGCAAATGCGAGGAGTGCTTCTGATTGGACATGTATAGCAATTTGTAGCGTGGCGCATACATCTCTGCTGGTTTGATCCAAGCCTAACCCCCGTGTTGATGGTTTTTTTCCCTCCAGGGTTGAAGCCAAACGACGCGTCGTTATTTCCATCTAAACAAGAATGACGTTCACCTGAGCCTGGGTCTGTGTGGACGGGAACACTTTGTAACGTCGCAGCCAAGCACCATGGCTTCCGATAACATCTCGCACCGGCGGGCACACGGTTAGACTTCGTTTAACCACAGGACATGGAAGGGGTTTTATTCAACCAAGAAGCGCCAATCTGATGATTTTTGCCACATGGGACCGATTCGATGATCTCGTTTCACTTGACACGCAGAGGAAAAAGGGATATTTCCTCCTGGTTTTCTCAACCCGGAGACAGCTGTGTCACCGACAGAGGCGCCCGGCGTGGTTTTGTTGTTGTCTGATTTTACCAGCAGGTGCGACTGGATCTCAGCGGAGTCTGCCTCTGCGCCAGCTGTAGGCTGCCCATCTACCGAGGTAGGCATCCCTCAAACCGCACTATTGAGCTGCAAAAAAACATCTTCAGTTATAAACTGTCGTGTGTTAAATATTTTTTTATGGACGGGGTGTGACAAGAAAAGCGTGTTTTGAATTGCAGTGCGTGTGTGTGAGTCGTTATAGGCCGTAGTAGCCTGCTGCCACAAGCAGATGGAACATAACGTTGACATTAACGTGTTATTGTCCACCAAAATGCAATAGGCTCCGATCCACCTACAATCGTGTTTGTGTGTGTGTGTGTGTGTGTGTGTGTGTGTGTGTGTGTGTGTGTGTGTGTGTGTGTGTGTGTGTGTGTGTGTGTGTGTGTGTGTGTGTGTGTGTGTGTGTAGATGTGCGTTTATAAATATCGTATCTGCTTAAAAACCATGATTGGGAAGATATGTGGGCCATAGCCTACATCCAATGCCGAAGTTTGGTCGTGACCAGCCCTTATAGGCCTACATATTTCACTAACAACAAGCCCACATCCGTCAACTGGCATGTGATAAAATAGCATGCACGGAATATGCTATTATATCCATGGTCAATAGCAAGTCACTACATCCTCAGCGATGGATACCTGCGTGTTGCACCGTTATAGTTCTCTTAGCCTCGAACACATCATTGGACAATATTTAATGCTTGAGTTTGTCATTAATACGAAGATGTGTAACCGCATTCGTGTGTGTTTGTGTGTGTGTGTGTGTGTGTGTGTGTGTGTGTGTGTGTGTGTGTGTGTGTGTGTGTGTGTGTGTGTGTGTGTGTGTGTGTGTGTGCAAACAATCATTGATATATGAATAGAAAAAAGAGAGAAACCATGAAAATGCCAGACAACTGTCAATATGTGATGTGAAATGATGGGTTTAATGCGTTACGATGCGCGGTTGTAAATAAAGCACGTTACGCTGTGTTTTACGGGCGTGCCATTCACTCCACCACGGGTCTCTAGTACCCAGACTGATACCCCCCGCCATACCCCCTCACCCCCCTCATCCCCCGCAGCTGCTTCGATCGGTGCGCATAAACACCGATATCGCTCAAAATGCTTTTATAATCAACGCTGATTTAGGAGCGCTGGTCCCCTAGGTAGTTTTTTTGTCGGCTTCTTTTATCTCACATACTATATATATATATATTCGGGAAGCTTAAAAGCGGCAGTTCCAGTATTACAAATTGAATACTACTACGTGTTGAGACAAGAGCGCCGCGCGTTTTGGTAATTACTATAGAACCATTAACAAGGTCGCGCCCGCCCGTTTATTCCTGCTGCTTAGAACGGAAACAACCAGTGCTGTTTTAACTAAGGAAGAGCAACAGAGGGACTACAACTGCTTTCAAGTACTGCGATTAATAAACCATCATACTCACACTTAGTTAGTGCATTTCGGTGGGTTAAGGTTAGGACATGTGCCATGGAGGCCTGGTTTAGGGTATGAAGACACTTCTAAACCTGTAGATTTATTTGCAGAGGCACTGGCACCACCGCACATTAGTACAACACTAAATACTACCCATTTACACATGGGTCATCATAATGAACCAGCAAAACCAACTTATAGCTTGGAAAGCAAAGTCAAATTTAGTTTGCAACCCACACAACAAAATGTATAAGTCAGTACAGCAAAGGCCTACCAAGTAGTAAGCTATTGGAACTACATTATCTTTGTACAACTATGTCGAATATGTGATTTATTATGTTGGTTCCAACTTCCATATATTCCACAAATGTGATTTTAAAACAGTTGTAATTTGTTTTAGTATGTTCAATAGTCTTTTATTAATTCAAGGGTACAGGTATATTTGTATCCTGTAAAACTACTTACCTTCAGGTGTTGCTCACAGGAAGTCAGGCTATTCATCATATTATGATCAGAATACAAATAGCAGACTAAATCCTCTTGATGGTTGCAGGATAATAAATCAATAGCCGATCCAATTAAAGATCCATTGGAATGGAAACTGACTTGTTTTTCTCATCTTGTTTGAACTCATACCACAGACCTATTACTTACTCACTTATTCAGCATTATAAGCAGACAATGTTTAAATCCACCCTTGTTAGTGTCTACTTCCGATTGCTTGCTTGGATTCCATGTGTAAACGTATAACTTCCTTTCGCAACACTGATTCGAACAGCCTCTCAAACATTAACATGACACCTATCAAAACATGTAACTTCATATAGCATCCTGCAACAAGTGAACACACAGCCATGGCTCACCTGAATCGGCATTCCTGTCCATGTTCCATCCCTCCAGTGTGTTGGATGTTGCTAAATGAGCTGTTTCAACTGTTGTAGCGTATTAATCTTCACCTGAAAGTGAGAGTGGGCCAGTCCGAAGGCCAGAGTCTTCCACCCTGTAACTTTCAATTCTGCAAAGGTCATCTTTTAAGTCTATGTTCAAAACCTACAGTATATGTACAGTATCTTGTACGTCATGTAAATGGTGAGGGGCGACGGGCTGTTTTTCTTGGCGGGGTGTGTATGAATGGGATGTATTGTGGTGCTGGCTGAAGCAGACCTCTGACAGTCATCAGCTGCTCGCTGTGGTTGTGTGTGTTGCTGTTAGGGGGGGTGCCCTTAGGACTCAGCTCTTCATTTATGGTAATGTCACTTCAGGACTGTTTTTTCTCCAGCATTTGTTGTGTATTCCCCAAACTGCCTGACGTGGTGAGTAAAATCATGTTCTTCGTTTCTTCTGAATCATTTACAGCTAACCACTCTCAGTAGTAAATAATCGCGGGCAATGGCATGTGTTTGTGTGTGTGTGTGTGTGTGTGTGTGTGTGTGTGTGTGTGTTGAGCGGGATATCCCATGGTGGTTCATCTCCCTTTTAAACAACGATTCGAAGTTATTGGCATGACTGTCCCCTAGGAACAACATGCTAAATGTGTAATGACTGCCATCTCTGGAAGACAAACACAAGATAGAGACATTTGATATATTGTAATAATAGCATGCACAATTACACACATTTACAGTTGTCCTCAACGTCAGTTTTTTGATATTGGCAGTGGCCATCTTGGAGGGGTCGAAGTGTCTAAGGTGTAGAGAAGCCAAGCGAGACGAGATCTGAACTCATGTATTAACAACAGGGCATTTTGTTGCCAGGTTTGCGAGCTGCCAGAGAGGAGCATGAAACTTTTAAGATGCACATTCAGATACGCGTCAATGGAACTATGCGCTTTTACCCTTAATTTAAAATGACTTTGAATTATGCATAAATTTGTCTCTAGTCATGATCCATGCGTAATCCATACATAACTTAGATTAGTTGGAAGGAGCCGGTTGTTCATTTGGTACAATGTATTGGAGATGTTCCCGTAGAAACATGTGAGACTCTGTTCTGAAGAATACTGTTGAACACACCTGTGGAACCAATCATCAAGGGAAAGATGTGCTCAGTTCATCTCCCCGGTAGCAATGCTTACACCTCTCTCCTCATATTCATGCCACAGACCCCCCTGTGGTGACTTGCGATCACTGCAGGTTGTTTGCAGCCTTTTTAAAAATGGCTGACTCTTCCTTATTTACAAAAAATAAAATGTGAATAAAATGTGTTGGGTTTTGCATTCATTAATCCAACCTGATCATGTTTCATGATCAACTGATCAAGAACATATCGATTATTATTTATTTTTTTCTGTTTGGGTGGGAATACTCCACTCAGTCCACACACTTTGAAAGAGGAACGAGAATCAAAATACCCATTGATTGATTATAGATTAACCTTTTTTTCGGTCAGTTGCACTGATGAATACTTAATACGAAAAAAGTAAGTAGAAGAAAGAAAAAAAACTCTTCACATGAGGCATGACTTGCAAATGAGAAGTAAATGTATGAAGTGGTGAAGGTGAAAGCAGGGGGCTGTTTGCATATATGCAAATGTGCGTCTGTGTGCAAAATGTGCAGTGACTGGTTGGATGCTCTGCCAATTTAAATAATGTCAGCTGGTGGAGAGTGGATTGTCCTGTGGATATTCCACCTCTTATTTAGCATTCTTATTTCCTTATTTATTTTATGCTCAGATTCTTTACCCTGTTTTTTTACATCTGCATTTTCTCTCAGGGATAAACAAAGTGTTGTCTTATCTTATTTTAAAGGGTAAATAGACGTAAAAATGCCCAGTCTATTAATACCCAGCGTAACAATAGAGTTTCCTTTAATGCTGTCTCTATAGGCTTCGGTATCGTGTTTCCCAAAGAGGACTGTCATCCGGAAAAACATTTCCAACCCCCATTTTAACCAAATAAATCAAAACACATGAAATACAAACCCTTTGGCCTCATGTGTACCACACAAACTCTTATGTCACAGCTCAAACCCACCCTTCGACCACAACGTAAACATGTCTCTCCCGTTGTGCGGCCATCTTGATTTAATAGCGGCCTGAAGAAGGTGTGAGAGAGGGCTGTGAGACGGAGGAGCGTCGCGTGGGGAGAAGCTGTCCGCCCGAGACGTGAGATACCATATTTATGGCCTGCTGGCAGACGGCTGCGCAGAGATACACACATGATGGATGTATATACACACTGGATGGATTTTATATTATACCCACAATCTGTCTTAAATGGCACTCCAGCGCTGGATGCGTCCATTTGGTAGCCTGAGGGACAGCATGTACTAAGGGTGTGTGTTTGTGTGTGTGTGTGTGTGTGTGTGTGTGTGTGTGTGTGTGTGTGTGTGTGTGTGTGTGTGTG